>NW_015626336.1:989884-1021600 GCF_001515625.1 Sinocyclocheilus rhinocerous
GTAATGTCCTGAAAAGTCACCTTCTCCTTGTAATACCTATGTCATACCCTTGTCATTATACAAATTTATGTCCTCATTTGTCACAAAAACGCGCGCACACACACACACACACACACAAATCATACTTTTTGAAGCGTTGAAGGGATTATAAGTGTAAAATACATGCAAAACCACAAGATGTATTACAGTAAGTCACTGAAAGCACACAATAAAACACATCCGTTCACGACAATGTATCCGCGACAGAAACTGAACATCATGAAATAAAAATCTTTCTGTTTCATTATTTTTTACTGGTTGAACGAAAAACAAATATAATTCTGTATGAAACACTGCAACACTAATCAGACAAAACCATTTTTTAAAGTTTTCTATAGTCGGCATTTTGAAATATCTGCTAAATGTGTAATAAATGTATTTGAAGATTTTCCTGTAGTTGCTTATGAATTAGTAAATATTAAGGGAATTATTGCTCACCTGCGGTCTGTGTGTCCTCAAGTTTATTCCACTCTGACTCTCTCTGCTGCTCACACGAGCGTTTAAATAGAGGCTACAAACTTTCACTTTCAACATGACTCACAGTTCTTTATGTTGTAACAACATTTTTGACCAGCAGTTGGTGCTGTTACCAACCTGCAAATTTCCCCTACATTCCATAAAGACGATGACAGCGGCCTTAAAATATTACATAGATGCTACCCTTGTAATAGTGTACTTAATAAGTATATGCAAAATATTGAAAAAAAGTACTTTCTGTGATATAAAAGAGACCATTGTACATATTTTTTGTGAATGTGTTTGTGTTAATTTTTTTTGGAATGAGTTATGTACCTATCTCTCAGATAAAACAAATGTTAGAATATGTATCAACACTTTTGATATTATTTTCTTTTATTATAACTCTAACTTTTGGATTCAATATATTGTTAATCTTTTTATTATACTTCGCACATTTTTTATTCATAAGTGTACATTTTTGGGTAAGAACCCAGTACTGTCAATTTTTCTGGTTGACTATAATTCTTACGTTTTATCTTTGATGGACATAAAAAAACTAAAAATCATTCAAAAGTCAAAAATTGCTTTCAATGTTTAACCTTGTATAATTCCCCCCCTCTGGTTATTTATTTGTTTGTTCTTAGTTTTATTTATTTCGTTTATTTATTTATTTTTTACTTTCTATCTTGTATTATGTTTTGCATTTTGTCCTCTATTGTTTTTGAGGTTGTTGTGGTTATATGCTTGTTATTAAGTGTTTTGGCATTAATAAAAAAAAAGTAAAAAAAAAAAAAGATGACAGCGGCCATCAATAGGCTACATCAGGGCTGGGCAACTTCGGTCCTGGAGGACCACTGTCCTGAGTTTAGCTCCAACCAAGGGCGTAGTTTTGGTTTGAACATTGGTGGGGTTGAAGTGTGGACTGTTTTAGTGGAGTCCTGGGTCATGCTCCCTCATAAGGTTTATTTATTTGTTTGTTTGCTTATATGTTTATTTTTGTAAAATGGTCTTTTGTGCTATCATCCACACATGCAAAGATGGTTGATAACATAACTGCAATAAAGTAATAGCCTATTTAACAATAACTTGTTTACATTGGATGTATAATGTATTTTATATTATTTAGGCACTTATAGGCTATAGTTTGAGATGAAACATCCCACAGCTGCAGCGAAGACAGAAACCTTAGATCCAAGACCTGCTGTTGTGTCTGGTGCTGATGTTCCCGATACATTTGTGATCTTGACTTCCGCTGTAAAGGCACATTTAAAATCTTTTATAACATTGTTTAAATCAGAAACACAAATTCAGCCTGTCAGACTGCAGACAGTCAGATTCTCCACACAGACTTCACAATATGATTTTGCTGCTAAGAATCTGATGAAAACGGATTCTCTACACACGCAGACCAAATCTAAAATATCAAATATGATGAGATGTGACACTGCTTAGAAATTTTCTTATATGTTATCTTCTTGATGCTACACTATTTGTTGTCATAGAAAAAGTAAAGCTGCTTTTGAACGACATGCATTGTTAGAAACGCTTTATAAAGAAAACTGAACTCATTAGATAAACACTTATCCACCCACGAGAGAACCTGTCATTGCAAAATCTCTCCCTCATCAAAGGTAAACAGGTTTTTAATTGATTGCATCACCTCCAAATGCACCTTGAGTCGTTAAACCACGTCAAAATATGAATGCAGTTTGTAAAGATTTTCCATCAACACAAGCCACAACTGTTAAGTCTCGAGCGATGTGTTTCCAATGTTGCTTTAGAGTAAGTTTCACTCTAATAAACATGCATTTAAAATAGTTTTGGAATTATTGCTTTTGTAATGCAGTAGCAGAAGTACCACTGTGTCTTGCCAACATTTTTCGAGTCCCTCACCCCGTTGGACTCCAACTCTCTGTGTCATGTGACAGAGAAGAAGTCCAAGTATAAAGAGCTTGGCTGGTCCTGGAAGGTCTTGCACATCACTGTCTGTGCATATAAATATCAGTCATTAAAGGGATAGTTCACCCAAAAATGAAAATTTGATGTTTATCTGCTTACCCCCAGGGTTCAGTTTCTCGCACAAACCGATCGTTTCGTGTCTTAGGACGTCAATGTGTCGTCACGAGCCGCAGGGTTTAATTTGGATTTGTCTGTGCATGTTTTTTTTACTCTCATAGATTTTGTTACCATTGCCATGCATTATACGACTGATAGACTGCAACGGCTGGAGTTAAAAATCATAATTTGTGTTCTACCGAAGAAACAAAGTCACTTTCATCTTGGATGCCCTGGGGGTAAGCAGATAAACATCACATTTTCATTTTTGGGTGAACTATCCCTTTAAAAACATGTCACAAATTAAGACGTTATTGCTTGCTTATAATATATAACAGAATACATAATTGTTTCACATCAATTCTAATGCAAAAATATGATAATATGATACACAGGTTTGAAGAAGTTTCATTTGTCCATATTAATGATTTACAATTAATATGTACAAATGGTTTAACCAATAATATTCTATTTCTAAATCTCTTCTATTCAAATTTTAACAACATACATCTACAGAATTCCTGCAGAATGACACAAATGGATAAGGAATATATTCAGATCCTACGCATCAACTTGGGAAACCTCTGAGCAATGTTTCTGGAGAATGGTGTTGAATATCAAAAATGACATTTTTATGTGAGCTAAAGATTATCTGAGCCAATTTTGATGAAGACACATTTTCAAAAAGCAGTATCACTTCCATAAACTCTCGGAAATGTGTAGAAAAATCATGACCTGATCTAGAGTAAATCATATATATATATTATAGTAATTTTACACCAGTGACCTGAGAGAACCTGCTTATTAATGCAAAATCTTTTCCTCATCAAAGGCAAACAAATTTTTGATGCATCACATCACCTTTGCAGGCACATGAGCCGTTAAACCACGTGTCAAAATATGAATGCAGTTTGTATAACATTTTCCATCATGATTTGCAACATTACAAACAAATGTTTCCCATGTTGCTTTAGGGTGCTCTCTCTGTAATAACCATGCATTTAAAATGCTTTGGAATCATTGTTTTGTCATTTAGTAGAAGGTTCAATTACGTCTGTCTGTGTCCCGCTCACCTGTTTCCCTTTGTTTGTCTCCACTGCGCTCAAACTCTCTGCGTCACGCGGCAGGGAATCAGCCCAAGTCAGTCCTCAGTTGGCTGATAAATCATAGTAAAAGTATGATAATGATAATCATAGTCAGTTTGAGCTCAAGCCTGCAGCGCCAGTGCAGTGCATGAAGTAAAAGCTCTGAAAATGACCTACAAAAGCTGACCAATTGAAAAAAGTGGTTTAATATAATGCACACAATGTGGAAATATGGGAAGCATCATTAAATGTCAAATGAACAATTTTTAATTGATTGTAATATTAGGCTAAATCTTTCTTCTTCCAAATTTAAACTCCATAAGTGAATTTAAAGGCAGGGTATGTGATTTTTCAAAAACACTTCAGAAAACTGATTCGGGCCGAATAGCAAAACAAACTTGTAGCCAATCGCCGTTTTATTACCTACTAAAACCCAATAAATATCTTCACATGGGAATTTTGGTGTGATTCATTATAGAATTAAAAGAGAGGCTGTACAAACACGGACCGTACAGAACATTTTAGAAGTGAATTCATACAAAAGACCAAGACCATAGTGAAAGAATAAAGAAAGTTCAACGAAACAAAACTGTGTATTGTTTCCTTCACTTTCAGTTTATATATGAAGGTATTTTGGTGCGAAACAACTGAGCGTCTGTGACAGCGTAATTTGTAGTTGTAGAGAATAGCCCATTTGTATAATAGAATAACACATGTGTATCAGTAAATCTGAAGTCACAGACAAAAGTTGCAAACTTGTCGATTTTTTTTCACCCACAAACACAACACAACACACTCTAAAAAATGCTGGGTTAAATACAACCCAGGGCTGGGTAAAATGGGGACAAACCCAGCAATTGGGTTGTTTTGACCCAGCGGTTGGGTTACTACCCAGAAGGTTGGGTTAAGCATTTAACCCAACCGCTGGGTCAAAACAGCCAAATTTGCTGGGTTTGTCCCTATTTTACCCAGCACTGGGTTGTATTTAACCCAGCATTTTTTAGAGTGCAGTTACACCTTCTCAAATCCTTCATTGCAGGTGCACAAATCCTATTCTACGAATCACAAATCAAGAAACTTGTATGCTCACATGTTTTGCTACTATTGCTGCAGTGAATATGGTGCAAAACACATTCACACACCTGCATCAAAAAGTGAAGTCACAGACGAATTTTGTACATCCGCAAATCAGAATGTGAATTCTTGCAATGAGATTTGCACATTTGTAGAATGTTTTCTTACATATATAAATAAACACAGCTTATTCAAAACAGACATGGTATACAACACTGATGGAAATGTTTGTTTAATGATTATAGCATGCATGTGATATTTGTTGTTTTTAATGGTTTCAGTGCATTAACTAATCACCCTGAAAATGACCTTTAAAAACTCCTTTACAAAAGCTGACCTCTCAAAAACGTGTTTTAATATAATTCACGCAGTGTGGAAATCCAGTAATGCATCAAACAATCAATTTTGAAATCTAAAACAATCAAGAAGTTCAGACGGGAAGTTTGGTGCGTTTCATAATTCTTTGTTATTTATTTCTGTATTCTTCTAGGCCATCATAAAGAGAGGCTGTACAAACACAGTCCTTACAGAACTGTATACAAGCGAACCACATATGAAAGACCAGGAACAAAGTGAAAGAATAAAGAAACTTGAAAAAAGTCAACAAAATTTAGCGTTTCCTTCACTTTCAGTCGACAACAACATCAGTTTTGTCCTCATTTACATTATAACTAACAAGCAGCAATCCTCCACCAAGTCATGGAACGACGCTCGATCAACAACAAAACACGATGCATATAATCACCTCAGAACAAGACACAAGATGCAAATGAGAGCAGAAGAATTTCATGCCGTTTATGTACATTCAGGTGCTGCTTAATTAAAAATATAGTTTCATATGATAATCATATTAATCAAAGACGACAGATTTGATCAAAGCAGGACACGACAGACACTCAGCAGTCAGTCAGACGTGATGTGTGTGTTTGTATGTGCATATAGAGCAGTATATCGACACACACTGGACATTAAATCAACATTAAACATGAAAAGTAAACAAAATGACATAAATATGCGTACAAACACAAACCGAGCAACGCATCAGTGGAACTTTCCACTCTCGCTCTGGTTTCGTATGTTAGGCTGAAGACCGCGCTCTCTGCTGGTAGAAGAATGCATGGCAACAGTTACATTATATTCAAATGACACCTGAGCAGAGAATGGCTTTCCGACTTTATATTCACCTAAAACCGCACAAGACTATTCCACATCATGCTCTCTGGATATACAGCGCTGTATCGATCAGGTGGACTATATTAGATGTACAACAGCAGATTTCAGCAGTGAAATCAACACTGGCGGTTCACGAATTGAGTGAATCTCACAAAGCACACCCAGATCATGATTTTACACCAAAATCAAGACAAAAATGGGATATAAAATGTGTGCTTAAATGTCATGAAAATAATGTCTAATGTCACAATGCCAATATATATAAAAAAAATTAGGTTAAGATAAAAGATATTCAAGCTTATTTTAGGACAATTAAACAATAATAATAATAATGCATTTTATTTATATTGCCCTTTTCTCAAACCCAAAGCACCATTAAATAATATAAATATAATAGTCCTAAAAGTGGCCTTCAATTTCTTTACCTAAAATGTATATATCATAGTAGTATTTTTGTATTTTAAACAATGACAACTTCAAAAAGAATGTTATTTTTTTTTACAGTATTTTTGTCAGTCTAATACATTAAACAGAATATAAAGAGCATAAAATAATGGGAATTGCAAAATAAATGCAAATAAACAGAATCTAAAGAGCATGAAGTAATGGGAATTGCAAAATAAAATGCGTTTAATTGTCATGAAATAACATCTAATATATATATATATATATAAGAAATCTTTAATGGTCCTAAAAAATGTTTGTTTGACTTTAGAGTGAAATGTGACTTGGACACATTTTCTTGCGATATTCACCCAAGTGACTTTACAAAATTCATAAACAGATATATTTTTTTAAAACTTCTATTCCTCTTGTATTTCCTATCTGCCCTTTAAACTCACTGTAACATTGTAAGATACGTCCGCTTTGACTAAAGACAGCTCAGAGAGTTTGAGGAAATGTTCTTTTACACCATATTTACTCGTTGAAACATCACCTGATTATCGAAAGGATCCATGAAAGAAAAACCAATGCTTGAGACTGAAACGCGATGCCAGAATCTCGTCACCATGGTGAAAAACATGGTACATTCAACGGTTTCAAGCACCCGATTCATCATGTCACAGGAAGCCGCGTGCCGTGTAATTAAACATCCACATATGCGTTGATCACACAAACAGGCCTATGCTGAATATTGCATGTGGCAGTTTTTCATTTTGACACACCACATTCATTATAAGATTTAAAACATTCCTTAAATAGGTGATATATTTTGTGCATATACACACTCTCTCTCATCGATTACATAAGAAAGCAATAAGGGGAAGTGCGTCTTAAACACTGACTAACTGCGTTTAACAGGAGAAAGATGACATTCAGTGCGCTGCGTGGGTAACAGGTCCGTTTGACTCATGAACTACACACAGCCAGCCTCCTACCGACTTCAGCTTCTGTTGAACCGAACAAACACGATAGATTGTCACTAGTCAGCCATGCCGTACACAGCAGACAACATTCAGCCAAGAGAATAATGCAGAAAGACAAGGACGAGAAGCTAAAAGAGAGCATATTCAAGAAATGAACTATACAGACAAAGATACGCGTATCAGAAATCATTTTCTCACGCTGTTTTTTTGTCTTGTTTCTTTCACTAACATACATAAACATCCCTAAAATGTACTTTTGCATATTCTGCTTTCAGAGAAAACATCTTGGATTTTGCAAACTGATTTTTTTCCCGTTTTAGGCATAAATCTAGCTAAATTTTGTGAGGTTTCTGCCTAAAAACGTTTTGCCAATAGAACTTGTTTTCAGAGAATATATCTTGAATCAAGTTTATTTTTCTTATTCACAACAAAAATGCTAATAAACTTAATTCAAGATTTATCACAATTTTTTAAAATTAAATAGATCTCATTTTAATTTTCATGAAAAATATCTAAATATCCTTAAAATATACTCTTACATGTTAGAACTTCAGAGAATATATCTTGATTTAAGTTTATTTTAATTCACTTGCAAATAGTTTTTTCTTGTTTTAAACAGAAATCTAACAAAATTTAGAGAGGTTTGTGCTTAAAAATGAGAAAAATGTTTTTCAATGGGGTGAGAAAACATCAAGACATATGCAAAATTTGTTTCTCAACTAAATAGATCTAATTTTAATTGCCACTAAAAACATTTAAACATTCTCAAAATGTATATTTGCATACTGAAACTTGTTTTCAGAGTACATGTCTTGAATTCAGTTTATTTTTCTTAACTCATTCACAAATAAAACTTTTTTCTTTTTTAATCTAAACAATAAATCTAACAAAAATGGTTGAGATTTCTGCTTAAAAACGAGAAACTATTTTAATGATGTGAGAAAAACTTCTAGATTCTAGACACAGTATACAAAAAACTGTTTCTCAACTCAATTGATGTTTTAATTTTCAACAAAAAAAACATCTAGACACTCTTAAAATGTACTTTTGCATGCTCAAACTTGTTTTCAGAGAATATATCTTAAATTAGGTTTATTCGCAAATGGTTTTTTCCCCTATTTTAAGCATAAATCTAACAAAATTTGGCGAGGTTTGTGCTGAAAAACTAGGGAAAATACAATCTGTAAATCAAGTAAGAAAAAACTTCAATACACAAAATTTGTTTCTTAAATTAATGCATCTCATTTTAAGGATGTTTACATTTTTTTTTCAGAAAAAATACAAAATTGACTGAGAAAATGAGTTTTGCAGTGTGATAATACTTGGTGTTCAGTGCAAAAGACGTTTTAGGGCAAAACAGGGTTTTGCGGAGCAAACGGATGGTGAATTTAGTGACTTTGATGTCCCTGTGCATTATTGTACAAATACAGATCGCTAATGCCGAGAACAACATGAAGAAACAACTAGTTGCATACGGGCTAGTCAGCTTTCTGCTCGTCTACCGCTCCTAAACACCACACACAACAAGCATTGTGTTTCACCGTGCGAAATACACACATCTTAGACGTCGCTTTGTCGAGCGTTCGTACTTCTCCTGACCATCTTGAGCAGAATTGGTGAATTTTAATATGCATTGTAAACAAATGAGTTATTTCTACAAATGCAAAAACTAAAGACTTTCCAACACAATCATATCTTAAAGGTTCGACTTGGTGATTTGACTTGGTTGACTTGGTAGTGTGTGATGAAATGGCTTCGGGCGAGAAGTCGCAGAAGAAACCGAGAACTAGAAGGCAAAGGAAGGTTATGCGTTTCATATTTACGTTCCTCCGAATCCCAATCACGCTCTCCCGTCCAGATCCCATAGCACCTTGTGTTGTGACATCACCCAGCCATCAGCCAATCACAGAGTCCGATTCAGTCGGAATCTACACCCCTTCCTGATGGCACACAGAGCAGGAGGGCGCACACAGGAAAGAGAGAGACCTCACTTCCTCTCCAGTACAGCGAGCTTCCTGTGGATGGCGGTGGTGGCTTCACTTGCAGACGGCCTGCCGGTAGCTGTGTCTCTGGCCCTGACCGCGGGAGCAGCCGTTGTTTCCGTTTCCAGACAGTTCTTGTGCATCAGCGGCGATGCTTTGGCTCGCGCCGTCTCTGGTGCTGCAGGTCATACTGCTGCCCTGAAGCGTGGGGCTGGACTGAGCTCTCTGTAGCGCACCTTCCTCCAGGAGCATGGCCTCAAACACTGACAGGTCATCGTCGCCGCAGCGCTGCTTCGCCCGCAGGAGCATGCTGTACGTCTCATAGCGCGTTTTCTACGAGAGAGGGACGTTTTATTAACTTGATGAAAATGCATTCACCCTCAGGCCATCCAAGATGTAGATGAGTTTGTTTCTTCATCAGATTTGGAGAAATGTAGCATTCCATCACTTGCTCAGCAATGGATGCTCTGCAGTGAATGGGTGCCGTCAGAATGAGAGTCCAAACAGCTGATAAAAACATCACAATAATCCACAAGTAATCCACAGCACTCCAGTCCATCAGTTAATGTCTTGAGAAGCCAAAAGCTTTGTGTTTGTAAGAAACAAATCTATCATTAAGATGTCCATAATGCCTAATGTTGCTTTCTACAGTGAAAAAGTCGTTCACTGTTCACAGAGAAATCTGCACAGATCAAGCACTGTTTACAAGACAAAACAAATATGAGTAAACAAATATGTGAGTGGATTTTGATGTGAGAGGACAACAGTAAATGGATTTTTTCACTGGAGGAAGCGTTATTATGGACTCGTATTTTAGCCGGAAGCAGCTGGAATTCCTTAATGATGGATTTGTTTCTTACAAGCTTTTCTCTTCATAAGACATTAATAGATGGACTGGAGTGGTATGGATTATTGTGATGTTTTTATCAGCTGTTTGGACTCCCATTCTGACGGCACCCATTCACTGCAGAGCATCCATTGCTGAGCAAGAGACGCAATGCTGCATTTCTCCAAATCTGATGAGAAACAAACTCATCTACATCTTGAATGTAGATGTAGAATTGATCAAAAGTGACAAAGACAAGTATAATAATTCCACAAAAATATGAAGCAGCTGTTGTCAACACCGACAATAATCAGAAATGTTTCTGGATCAAATCAGCATATTAGAATGATTTCTGAAGCATCATGTGACACTGAAGACTGGAGTAATGATGCTGAAAATTCAGCTTTGATCACATTTTACCAATACATTTAAATAGAAAATACCGTAGTTGTAAGTATAGTCCGAAAATAGTTAAATTGTAATAATATTTCACAATATTACTGTTTTTACTGTATTTGTGATCAGATATATGGTGAGCAGAAGAGACTTCTTTCAAAAACATTAAAACATATTACCAATCCAAACTTTTGAACGATAGTGTATATATTTACCTCAAACTCCAGATACTCCTCTCTCAGCCGGTACTCCTCGAGTTCACGACCTTTCACCTTTCTGTCAGGCGGATAAGAGCGCAGTTGTGCAAGCTCAGTGGAGATGGAGCGAAATCGAGCTTCATGAGCCTGTACCTGCTCCTCCTACACACACACACACACTTTATAACACTGCAGCTTATATAAACACAGATACAAGCACACATACAGCACATGCACAGTCACTCTTATGAATCATAACAAGCCTCCTTGCTCTCTACTGCCTACATAGGTAGCTGTCTTTTAAGGAAGCATCCTAACTGAAATCAATAAGTGATACATGTCATGGAAATGGGCATCATGTAAATAGGTAAAATAATTATTAATATTTATTAACTAATTATTTGATAAAATATATTACTCTTTACAACAAGGTTTCTTTTGTTAACATTAGTTATCTGTATTAGTTAAGATGAACTAATGATAAACAATACTTCTATAGCATTAATTCATCTTAGTTAAGGTTAATTAATGTAGTTAACTAATGCTGACAAATTAAACCTTACTGTAAAGTGTTCCGTTTATTCATATATATTTATTGCTATATTCATCATATTATTTATTATTATAGGACTTTATTAAGTCTTTAAGTATGAAGACTTATAACGAAAACATTTGTGACAACTTTTATGCAAATCAGCTGATTTGACCTGTGACAGCTTGGAGGCGGAGCCTGGCAGCAGCGGTCGACTGAATTTCTTCTGTGAGCCAATGGCAGCAGGGAGGGGCGGGGCTGAAAACATGGCCGCCACCGTGTTGATGCGTGTGATCCAAGACTGCATTTGTTCAGCATTCCTACACAAACAAATCAAATCCATGTTAATAATAATAATAGAAAACATCTAAAACAAGTACCAGACTGCAACATTTTCTTCTCTTCATTATTAGTAATAATGTATAAACCTTTGAAGACAGACGTACAATGAGCTCTGTAGTTGGTACAGTGGTGGCCAAAATGATTAGAACACTAGTATTTTCAGCAACTAAAAGTGGTTTTAAGTCAGTTATTTCTATCTTTTGCTGTAGTGTGTCAGTAGGAAATATCAGTTTACATTTCCAAACTTTCATTTTGCCATTAATTGTTATAATCCAGTGAGATTTTTTGTCTGACAACAGCCAGAGCTCCACACAGAGATCTGATCTGATCATCATCAAAATCAATAAGTGATACATGTCATGGAAATGGGCATCATGTAAATAGGTAAAATAATTATTAATATTTATTAACTAATTATTTGATAAAATATATTACTCTTTACAACAAGGTTTCTTTTGTTAACATTAGTTATCTGTATTAGTTAAGATGAACTAATGATAAACAATACTTCTATAGCATTAATTAATCTTAGTTAAGGTTAATTAATGTAGTTAACTAATGCTGACAAATTAAACCTTACTGTAAAGTGTTCCGTTTATTCATATATATTTATTGCTATATTCATCATATTATTTATTATTATAGGACTTTATTAAGTCTTTAAGTATGAAGACTTATAACGAAAACATTTGTGACAACTTTTATGCAAATCAGCTGATTTGACCTGTGACAGCTTGGAGGCGGAGCCTGGCAGCAGCGGTCGACTGAATTTCTTCTGTGAGCCAATGGCAGCAGGGAGGGGCGGGGCTGAAAACATGGCCGCCACCGTGTTGATGCGTGTGATCCAAGACTGCATTTGTTCAGCATTCCTACACAAACAAATCAAATCCATGTTAATAATAATAATAGAAAACATCTAAAACAAGTACCAGACTGCAACATTTTCTTCTCTTCATTATTAGTAATAATGTATAAACCTTTGAAGACAGACGTACAATGAGCTCTGTAGTTGGTACAGTGGTGGCCAAAATGATTAGAACACTAGTATTTTCAGCAACTAAAAGTGGTTTTAAGTCAGTTATTTCTATCTTTTGCTGTAGTGTGTCAGTAGGAAATATCAGTTTACATTTCCAAACTTTCATTTTGCCATTAATTGTTATAATCCAGTGAGATTTTTTGTCTGACAACAGCCAGAGCTCCACACAGAGATCTGATCTGATCATCATCAAAAGCTGCTTTAAACGCAAAGACTTAAAACCATTTTTTAGCTGCTGAAAATACTAGTGTTCTAATAATTTTGGCCACCACAAATGATGAAATGGACCAGTGTGATAGATATTTTTGTACAAAAATTCTTACTACATATCATCCTAAAACAGTTCCACCAATCTGAGAAGTCAAAGAATCACAGTAAAACAGCAGATGAAGTGTTTTTATATGTAGAAATGCAAACACACACACACACACACAACATTTTCCAGCACAAGCAATGAGAGCTGAAACTGGGGCAAACTTCAACTAGAGCAAAGCGAGTTCTCCTGGGGAACGGGAATGTGTGTGAACACACACACACGCTGAGCCTCATGCTGTACAAATGATTTATGCAGTCATTTTTTCCAGTTAAATCTTAATTTTTGTTTTTGTATAGAAGCATATGCACATGTGGTTAGCAAGCAATTTTCACAACTGTGTGACACAGACTTGTCAATATGAATTCTCATTTATCTACTAAGATAATTTTGCAATGCTATCAGGTTATTATAATTAAATAAAACTAAAACCATAAAAACAGTTTTGCTCCTTGAAATAAAATAACCTTTAACTGACATAAATTAAAATATAAAACACTTTAAAAACACTATAAAAAACTTTTTTATTTCAGCTAGTTGCCAAGGCAACATTTGTGCTTTTCATTTAGTTGAACTTGATGTACTAAAATAACTCAAACTAAAACTTAGAAAATAAAAATATATAGACATATTAAATTTTTTTTTAAAACTAATAAAAAAAAAAAAAACACAAGTAAATCTAACTAAAATTAAAATGAACTGAAATAAAAATAAAAATTATGTTGACATAAAAAGATTAAAAATTATAAAAACAGAACAAAAGGACTACAACGAACTAAAATTAAAATAAACTGAATTATAAAAAATAAAATCTATGTATACATAAAAAGATAAAAATAATAAAAATATTGCAAAACAAAATGACTAAAACTTTAACCTAAATTAAAATGAAAACACAAAATATAAAAATTAAAAATATTAATAACAACAATAATAGTATATCACAATGTATTTCCATATTAAGCAGAATATTCAACTAGAACATCATAAAATGTAGGACGAGACTTGATTTTATTGGATGGTGAATTGATTGTGATGTCTCTAGACGAGAGGAGGTCAGAGAGAAGCCCATGAAAAATAAGCTTCATGGCATCAAATGAAAATGGAAAATCATTCGATAATAAGTTGAAATATTACATTCTGATGACTGTGGCATGTTTTCGGTGTGTGAACTCACGGAGCCTGAAAGAGGTAGACTCTCCAGTCAGCGGTCCGGAGGTAAAACACGTTTGGCCGTTTGCTGTAGTCTGTGGCTCTGATGGCCAGCGAATGATGAATAGACACCGCATTCTTCAAATCCTCATCCAATAACGGTTTATCTGGCTGATACTCACCCTGACAACACAATTATCCAGTTATTACTCAAAACATGCATGCCTTCTCATAATTACTGATTTATTGATCATACTGCCATTCTACTCATTACATACAGTATACTACCATCAAACTGTTTATATATATAAAAAATACAACATCATTTGGGTATATTTCAAATACAGGCAAAAATATATTATTTGTTTAAAAGGCACAAAAATATCTTTAAAAAAAGTTTGAAGTAATGGTGACTGAAGACTGAACTAATATTGTCAAAACTCAAAAGCGCTGTTTTTGTTCTGAAGTCAACAGAAACAAAATTCAAGAATAAAATTCATATCAATCACACACACACATAAACACACATGTGGAGGGATCTGATTAAATAAATATATAATTAAATGATTAAATATGTCACAGAATGAAAAAAAAACCTACAATGTAATGTCAGCATAGACGCATCAATACAGCATGCAATACATGTATTGTTTCATGTAAAATGAAAAAGAATGTGAAATATGCCTTACAGTGAAAAACCTCATAAAATACCAAAATCAAATGCACCTTGAGAATGTAGCGAACAACAATAAACAAATAAATCAATGGTGAAGTAATTGAAAACGTAGAGACATTTTGCAATCAATAAATAAGAAATGAAATAAAATAAAATGAAAAGTAGGAAGGAAGGAAGAAAGAAAGAAAGAAAGAAAGAAAGAAAGAAAGAAAGAAAGAAAGAAAGAAAGAAAGAAAGAAAGAAAGAAAGAAAGAAAGAAAGAAAGATGTTCTAATAATTTTGGCCACCACAAATGATGAAATGGACCAGTGTGATAGATATTTTTGTACAAAAATTCTTACTACATATCATCCTAAAACAGTTCCACCAATCTGAGAAGTCAAAGAATCACAGTAAAACAGCAGATGAAGTGTTTTTATATGTAGAAATGCAAACACACACACACACACACACACAACATTTTCCAGCACAAGCAATGAGAGCTGAAACTGGGGCAAACTTCAACTAGAGCAAAGCGAGTTCTCCTGGGGAACGGGAATGTGTGTGAACACACACACACGCTGAGCCTCATGCTGTACAAATGATTTATGCAGTCATCTTTTCCAGTTAAATCTTAATTTTTGTTTTTGTATAGAAGCATATGCACATGTGGTTAGCAAGCAATTTTCACAACTGTGTGACACAGACTTGTCAATATGAATTCTCATTTATCTACTAAGATAATTTTGCAATGCTATCAGGTTATTATAATTAAATAAAACTAAAACCATAAAAACAGTTTTGCTCCTTGAAATAAAATAACCTTTAACTGACATAAATTAAAATATAAAACACTTTAAAAACACTATAAAAAACTTTTTTATTTCAGCTAGTTGCCAAGGCAACATTTGTGCTTTTCATTTAGTTGAACTTGATGTACTAAAATAACTCAAACTAAAACTTAGAAAATAAAAATATATAGACATATTAAATTTTTTTTTAAAACTAATAAAAAAAAAAAAAAAAACACAAGTAAATCTAACTAAAATTAAAATGAACTGAAATAAAAATAAAAATTATGTTGACATAAAAAGATTAAAAATTATAAAAACAGAACAAAAGGACTACAACGAACTAAAATTAAAATAAACTGAATTATAAAAAATAAAATCTATGTATACATAAAAAGATAAAAATAATAAAAATATTGCAAAACAAAATGACTAAAACTTTAACCTAAATTAAAATGAAAACACAAAATATAAAAATTAAAAATATTAATAACAACAATAATAGTATATCACAATGTATTTCCATATTAAGCAGAATATTCAACTAGAACATCATAAAATGTAGGACGAGACTTGATTTTATTGGATGGTGAATTGATTGTGATGTCTCTAGACGAGAGGAGGTCAGAGAGAAGCCCATGAAAAATAAGCTTCATGGCATCAAATGAAAATGGAAAATCATTCGATAATAAGTTGAAATATTACATTCTGATGACTGTGGCATGTTTTCGGTGTGTGAACTCACGGAGCCTGAAAGAGGTAGACTCTCCAGTCAGCGGTCCGGAGGTAAAACACGTTTGGCCGTTTGCTGTAGTCTGTGGCTCTGATGGCCAGCGAATGATGAATAGACACCGCATTCTTCAAATCCTCATCCAATAACGGTTTATCTGGCTGATACTCACCCTGACAACACAATTATCCAGTTATTACTCAAAACATGCATGCCTTCTCATAATTACTGATTTATTGATCATACTGCCATTCTACTCATTACATACAGTATACTACCATCAAACTGTTTATATATATAAAAAATACAACATCATTTGGGTATATTTCAAATACAGGCAAAAATATATTATTTGTTTAAAAGGCACAAAAATATCTTTAAAAAAAGTTTGAAGTAATGGTGACTGAAGACTGAACTAATATTGTCAAAACTCAAAAGCGCTGTTTTTGTTCTGAAGTCAACAGAAACAAAATTCAAGAATAAAATTCATATCAATCACACACACACATAAACACACATGTGGAGGGATCTGATTAAATAAATATATAATTAAATGATTAAATATGTCACAGAATGAAAAAAAAACCTACAATGTAATGTCAGCATAGACGCATCAATACAGCATGCAATACATGTATTGTTTCATGTAAAATGAAAAAGAATGTGAAATATGCCTTACAGTGAAAAACCTCATAAAATACCAAAATCAAATGCACCTTGAGAATGTAGCGAACAACAATAAACAAATAAATCAATGGTGAAGTAATTGAAAACGTAGAGACATTTTGCAATCAATAAATAAGAAATGAAATAAAATAAAATGAAAAGTAGGAAGGAAGGAAGAAAGAAAGAAAGAAAGAAAGAAAGAAAGACTCACTTTCTGCAGGTAAAGGATGCGTCCCTTAAGAACAGCATAAAATGTTTTCCATCCTCTTTTTCCACGAGGTGCTGCATTACACATGAAAAATGACACAAATGCAAACAGCCTTTTATTATGCAGGGAAATGGATAAAATATATCAATACATCACTCTAGACTAATGAATTAATTTTCATTGCTAGACATTTTTTGCGCCTCTTTGTAAATTATATTATTTGCATTTTGTGACACTGTATGCTATTGTTCAACAACATTAAACTAAACATATATAACATATGTGACCCTGTATGGGATTACATTTCTGCCGCAATTCTGCGCGCGAAAGATCATATTTTGAACGCGCAAAAGTGCGTTTTGCACGCGCGCGAACTGAGTTTTGTGGAGAAAATGTTTGTCTCGCAAAGAAGAAAGTATTTCGAGCGCACGAAAATCAATTTTGCTTTTAAAATAAGTTTTTGGATGTGTGCCGACCTTCTCTTTTGCGCGTGCAACGTTTCACTAGCTTGCTCACCTGATGCCCACCCTCTGTGCTCGCTAAATGCCAACAGCTCGCGTGCTCAACACAAATATTTTGAACGCGCAAAAGTGCGTTTTGCACGCGCGCGAACTGAGTTTTGTGGAGAAAATGTTTGTCTCGCAAAGAAGAAAGTATTTCGAGCGCACGAAAATCAATTTTGCTTTTAAAATAAGTTTTTGGATGTGTGCCGACCTTCTCTTTTGCGCGTGCAACGTTTCACTAGCTTGCTCACCTGATGCCTGCCCTCAGTGCTTGCTAAATGCCAACAGCTCTCGTGCTCAACACAACCCAGCGTTACAATATGCCATAATTCCAGACAATCAGAGACTAGGCTGCTACTTTGGTTTTCTTTTCCTTTTCTAGATAATTTGAGCAAAAGCTATAACTCATGCTGCTTTGAAAGCCCTGCTATTGCATATCTAGTGTTCTTTAAGCTGAAATACAATAAATCTAAAATAAAAGTTTTTATTATTTTAAATATTATTTTTGAAATTCAAATATTTAAATTGACATTTTATTTTACTATAACTAAAAGAAACCTTATTAAAAATTATAAAAGTATAGCTTTTATTAAAAACTAAAATTTGTAAGTAAAACTGAAATAAACAAATTATATATTATACACACACTTAAAAATTAATAATAAAAATGATAAAAACAACAAAATTACAAATAATTCAAATTTTAACACAACTACAATAGTAGGCTATATTAATGATACTAAAATACTTTAGATGTAAATAAATAAATAGAGTACAAATCAGTGTTATTTTAGTATAATTGAGATATTATATATAGTTATCGTTTTTAATATTTTCATTTAGTTTTATTAGTTTTCATTTTAATTTTAAAGTTGTAGGTTTTTGTCTGTTTTTATCATTTTTTAAATATGTTTATACAATTTTTATTTCTGTTTTAGTTTGACTTATTTTAGTATACTTAGTGTTACGGGTCTCTTCCAATAACTAACACTAAATATTAAACACGTAATTGCATAATTCATCCTGTACTGTTGGCATTACAGACATGAATGGCTCCTCAAATCATGTAGCTTGACGAGAATATTGAAACAATTCATTGGCTTTACTTTTCCTTTTCTAGATATTTTGACCAAAAACTGCATCTTACACAGCTTAGAAAGCATTGCTATTGCCGTTTGGAAATGCACATCTAGTGTTCTTTATGCTGCAGTCACTGTGTGGAGAAATGCAGCGAGTTTAAAGACTACAGGAGTTAGGATTCAGAGTCTCTATCGGGCTCACTGTGATATTTGGGGCCTGTCTCGCTGCATGTCCCAACTAGAGTGAATAAAAGTCTTTTCCCGACAGTCTTCACTCCCGCCGATCATAACCCCCCGAGTGCGGCAGACACTATCGATCGAGTGCGTGTTGAAGTAAAGTGCTCTTCCAGCTGGTTTCTCTCTCACATCTGCCACCGCACAAATCAGATCAAAGACTCGATCGCACAGGCCAAACTATTATGGCATGCCACTGCGAGACGACCGCAGGTTAAATGGATGGGTGTTTTAAAGCCGTCATACTGTGAAAAATCGAATTCTCCTTGTATTTTTGGAAACTGAAGTGTTCGATGTACTATTTAGACTTACTTTAACGTCACTTTCACCAACCATGAGCACATTCAAGTCAATTGCAGATGGAAAAAAAAAGCAGGTCCCGCCCTACTTTTTGGTTAAATATCCCTTTTCATTTGGAAATGATGGAAGCAAATTGCGCTACAAATGCCACTTCATGTTGATTTGAATATATGACAGCAAGCATTTACATATCAAGGCATATTTAGTATGCTGCATGATGAATGAGCCAAATAAAAACTGGCCATTTATATCTAGAAGTCTTAAAAGAACAGTTGCAAAAACAGGTGTAAATTGAATAATAAAAATGCTTTTAGTGCAAGAAACCTTGACTAACATTTCTAATACATTTAAAAGCAGGGTGATTATAGTTCAGTGGTACTAAAACTAAAAACATTTTTGTTGCTTGAAATAAAAATGAATTGAACTAAAATAAAACAAAACTTTAATTTTAGTTCTAAATTTTATTTGACTAAAATGAAAATTAACAATTAAAAATGATCAAAATTTTAGCTTTTATTAAAAACTATGCATTTTAATTGACTAAAATTAAATTATATATTATACACACACTTAAAAATTAATAATAAAAATGATAAAAACAACAAAATTACAAATAATTCAAATTTTAACACAACTACAATAGTAGGCTATATTAATGATACTAAAATACTTTAGATGTAAATAAATAAATAGAGTACAAATCAGTGTTATTTTAGTATAATTGAGATATTATATATAGTTATCGTTTTTAATATTTTCATTTAGTTTTATTAGTTTTCATTTTAATTTTAAAGTTGTAGGTTTTTGTCTGTTGAAATGAAAAATTATTTAAAAACTATATAGGCATATTTAAAAAAAATAATAAAAATGATAAAAAACACAAAACTACAAATAAAATGAATCCAAAATATTAATAAAACTATAATCGTATATTAATGACACTAAAAACTACTTTAGAGAGATAAAAATAATAAAAACAAAAATAAAAGTGTTCAGTGTTATTTTAGTATTATTGAGATACTATTATAGTTTTATATTGTGAATTACTTCTTTTTATAGTTCATTTTAATTTTAGATAAAGTTTTAGTATTTTTTTTGCCTGTTTTATCATTTTGTAAGTTTTTTTTTCACAGTTTTAGTTATTTTAGGACATTAAGTTAAACTAAATGAAAACGAGAAATGTTGCCTTGGCAACAAGCTGAATTTTACTTTATATCAGTTAAAGTTTCTTTTATTTCAAGTCATTTTTATGGTTTTAATTTTAGTTAACTATAATCACCTTGGCACTAATGTACTCAGAAAGTGTCTTGTACGGGCGCTTTGAAGCAGGAGTGTGGATGTGTGAATGTTCCTGTCTTTTATGAGATCTCTCGCCACATTCTGTACACTCAGAGGTGTAATAAGTGAAGTGACGTGACATGTGGCCAAGTATGGTGACCCATACTAGGAATTAGTGCTCTGCATTTAACCCATCCAAAGTGCACACACACAGCAGTGAACACACACACACCGTGAACACACACCCGCAGTTGGGGGTTCGGTGCCTTGCTCAAGGGCACCTCAGTCGTGGTATTGAAGGTGGGAGAGAGCGCTGTACATTCACTCCCCCCACCTACAATCCCTGCCGGTACGAGACTCGAACCCGCAACCTTTGGGTTACGAGTCCAACTCTCTAACCATTAGGCCACGACTTCCCCCGAATATTTCTCCTGAACACACACATCGATTGACTGAGGTCGCTGAAGAGACCCCTTTAATGGTGTGTTTCTCAGAGAAAGGACACACATCACACTGCCGTCCCGTCCGCGTGATGTTTCTCAGGGGAGAGAGACGCTCGCCGAGCCCCTGCAAAGAAGCCAACTGGAAATCACGAGACACGGCGCCACAAAGAGCCCAAAACCTTCAGATCACCTCCACAAACCAGCAGCTTTCCAGCCAGCATTAGCACAAAAATACAGTTTCTTCCTCAAAACCATGTCGCTACAAAATACACAAAATAAAAGTTAGAAATAATGCTACTGTTTAACCCTTAAAAATTCAACTCTATGAGCCAATGAAGGTTGTTTTTTTTTTGTTTTTTTTTACTTCAATTCGTATTAATAGACATCTAAAAATAACCTCAAGCTTTTTTTTTATTTATATTTTCATCTAGAAGACATTAAGCTCTACCATATGGTTTTAAATTTGCAGAACTATTTCATGACCTTTTTTTCTTTAAATAACAAACATACCTTTTTTTGTACCTTTATTAGGTCAGATACATTTCATGATTTTCAGAGTCAACAAAAATTAAAATGTATTCAAAAAGTCTGCTGTACTGTATATTGCGGTTAACATAATATCCATGCCATGTTTAGAGATTTTAATTCTTTTTTTTTTGTATTATTCAGGAACAATGTCTTAAATCATTAATTTTCCATAAATAAATAAAAGTATGTGTAAATAAAAGTAAAAAAAATAAAAATAAATTCAATTCAATTATTTCAGAAATGTAAATAATTTTAATTAGTAATTATTTGTATTCCAAAGAATTAGATGTTTTTAGTAATTTTGCTTTAGTTCTTTCAGGTACAAAGTCATTATTTGTACAAAAAATTAAAAATAAATAAACTATAAACAAATAAATGCAAACAGACTTCATCAGTAAGTGAACTGTGCATCAGTTTAACTATTTCAGGACTGATGCAAACATTTTCTAGTTTTCAGAAGTGGCAGCTATAAAACATTTCTCATTTTCATTTTAAGTTAAAGTATTAAAATAACACTAAAACTGAAATAAAAATAATTCAAAACTATATAGACATTTAAAAAAAAAAAACAACAACAAAGTTTTTAAATAATAAAAATTACAAAATCACAAAACTTCTTTACCTTTAACTAAAACAAAAACAGAAAATAAAACATTAATCAAAACTATAATAGTATATTAGTATTATGGTGGTGATATTTTGCCCGTGCAAACACCATTCACATTTACTTTGTGAGTAAAAACAAATCTTTTTTTCTTATATAAAGTCTGTTTAATGTCTTAATCTATTCCAATTCTGAATCTCTCAGATGTCTGAATGGCCTTCTTGATCCAATTTCTGATATTATCATTAAATGATCACATGACAACACTGCGTTCATAAACAGCATTCAGATGACACAAGAAGAAACAAATTATTTGGAAAGCAGCCTGATTATGTGTGCGCTGCTCTAAAATGGGTGAAAAACATCGGTCAATCACTCTCACACTGAGCATGTGCGTAAAACTTCAAGCCTGTTGCCTGGTAACTGTCGGCACAAGAGGGAGGGAGAGAGAGGGAGAGGGAGAGAGAGAGAGGGAGAGAGAGAGAGCAATGATCGGAGGACTGATGGAGAGAAAAAAAACACAACCTTAAGAATACATTTAGCCAGAGCCATTACAGCAGGACTGATGGTCTTGCCGATGGCCACACAGAGAGACTAATGACACTAATCACACGACTGACTCCAGATCAGATCAGCAGACAGAAACAGAGTTGAAGCAGATGAAGGGAACAGACAGCAGGGTGAAGCATGTAATCAGGAAAGGGCAGAATGAATAGATTCAGAGAGCGGCATGCTGGGAAAACAGCAGCGCCTGTTGAGGACAGAACGATTCTCATGTATAGACTGATCATCTGATCATATGTATGCTGACACACACACACACACACACACACACACACAACCAGCTCTCTAACACACTGTAACTCTCATCCTCTCACAATGCAAATGTCCATCTCTCTGTTTTTCAGCGTTGCTTCTTTGTATTCTTACAGTAGGTGAGCTCAGCAGCAGATAGCAGCGGATCTGAACATGCTGCATGTGTCTACTGTCTTTTCTTCCCTGTTTGTTTCTTCACTGACTGTAAACAGCTCAATTCCTGCACCTCCATCAGTACAGCTCTTTCCTTTCCTCTAGAATCGGTCTCTCTGTCCCAGTCTCGCTTCGTTTTCTCTCTCTCTCAGACGTGATAAAATGACTTGATTATTGATCATTATGTGACATTGTGATGAATACAGTGCATGAGATTGTTGTGTGGGTAATAGCGGTTCATTAACACTCCTGGCTGACGAACAGCATGGTTTATTCAGGCCAGTAAGGCAGATTTTTACTTGCCCTGCCAACATTAAAAAAAAAATAAAAAATAAAAATGCATTTAATGTTTTATATGTGGAAGCCTTTTCTAATATTTTTCATTGAACCAAGATGTTGTTACAAAAAGCAAAACTAAGCTGAATTTTCAGCATCATTACTCCAGTCTTCAGTGTCACGTGATCTTCAGAAATCATTCTAATATGCTGGTTTAGTTGTGCTGCTTCATATTTTTTTGGAAATCTTTTATGAATAAAACGTTAATGTTTATAAAATGCTTAATATATCATTATAAAATGCATACATACATAAAGTATGACGTATCGTGTGTAATAAAAGCAAATTACAATAATATCTGGAAATTATGAGCACTACTGTTCAAAAGTTTGTTTGTAATTAATATTTAGTTCATAAAGGATGCATTAAATTGATCAAAAGTGACAGTAAAACATTAAAAAATACAAAAATAATACAAAAGATTTCTACTTCGAATAAATGCTGTTCTTTTGAATGTTCTATTCATCAAAGAATCTTGAAAAATAAAACGTATCAGTTTCCACAAAACAAAAAAGAATAAATACAAATAATATGAAGCAGAACAACTGTTTTCAATAATAATAATAATCAGAAATGTTTCTTGAGCAGCAAATCAGCATATTAGAATGATTTCTGAAGATCACGTGACACTGAAGACTGGAGTAATGATGCTGAAAATACAGCCTTGCATCACAGAAATAAATTCTATTTTAGATTATATTCAAACAGAAAAAAGCATTTTTAAATTGTAATAATATTTCACATTTTTACTGTATTTTTAATCAAATGCAGCCTTGGTGAGCAGAAGAGACTTCTTTCAAAAACATTAAATCTTACCAAGCCCAAACTTCTGAATGGTCATGCATATGTGATCAAAATGACTTTTCACTAGGTTGAATTAAATTGCACTTATATGAAAAAAATTAAAATATTTTACTGCTCAAACTCATGATTGACCAATTGAGAACGAAGTATACCAGCTATACAATCACAAACACACTTTTTGGTAGACAACGAAGCCATCCAATGCAAAACATACAGATCTGTTTGTCTTTTTGAACTCCTATCAAATGCATGCAAGTCATTCCCATAATTTTGACAAAAACCTCTTCTACGTACGTCAGCTGGCTAGACAACGCTACCTTGGTGGCTCATTAAAATCAGCAGAATTCACATCCTAATATTGCAACTGTAGCATAAAAGCAAGAACCCATCTCTATGTTTGAGCGGCTCGATACGGACGGGCCGGCGTTTCTCAGCTGCGCTCTTGTTCATGAGCTCAGAGAGGGACAGATGAGGCTATTTCGGGAGCTGCAGTAGGAGTCTGTGGGTTCACCTTTGCTCAGGATGCGAGCGGACACTTTAAAGAGCGCTGTGGTGTGTGTGGGCGCGTGGATGAGTGTTGAACATGAGAACGAGGTTAGGGCTCCGTGAGAGAGAGAGGGGGTGAATACATATCGATGAAACGCAGCCGAGCCGTAACTATGCAGCGGTATCCATGGAGCCGTAACCATAGCAACAGCGCTCAGAAAGCCAGGGTCTTTAATTGGTGTGCGTGTGTGTGAATATAGAGAGAGAATAGGCAGCACTCACACACTATTGTTTCTAGCAAAACAACACACGGATCCAACGCCTCGAACACTAAAACCTGCTTTCCTTTCACTATTTATGGCATTTCCTCCTATGACATCACTCGTATCTTTCATCCTTGTGAAAATTTACTATGGCAGTCATTTCATTATTATTACAGTTATAAAGCATCGCTATTAAACAAAGAAATTACTTTCCAAGTGATTGAACATGCAATTTCGTCCTGCTAGATGATAAAATGAGCAAAATGTCTGATAGACACTGAATATCTAGACACTACAAAAGCATAGAGACTTGGATAAACACATATACCCAATACAAATATTTAGGCCTAAATTTAAGATTTAAATATTGCACGTAACTTAAAAAAAAATAAAAATAATAAACTTTAAAATGAACTTTAAGTTAAATAAAATATATAAAACTTATTTTATTTCACATTTAATTCCAAGGCAGTGTATCTCATTTTTCATTTAGTTTAACCTGATGTACTAAAATAAGTAAAACTAAAATAAAAAATAAAAATAAAAAAAACTTTTTAGATACATTAGAGAAAAAAAACACAGCACAATTACTAAAACTTTAACAAAAATTAAAATGAAAAAAAAATGAAAAATAATAATTAGAATTATAACAGTATCACAAATGTTGTATATTTGATATGCATATACAGTAACATTTCCAACATTTTGGATTAAACAATTTTAACATAAACCAATAATTAAACTCAATGTGAAGCATATTTGTCAGTCATATAATAACAAAACAGTTCAGAATTCTGTAACCGTACAAATAAACCAAATGTGTTCATATATCTATCATTGATATATTCAATTAGTCTCTCACCTCATACATTTTAATTTAAGTAATATTGATTAATATTAATATTTAATTAACATTGCTTAATTCTTTTCACATTAACAGATTTATGTTGACAAATATGCATCCCATTAAATGTATTAGTCTGTTCAAGGTAAAACTGTGTGGAAATGTTGTATGTAATTCAAATACATAAACCTTAAATTTAATATTTTTTTGACTGCAACTGAAATGCAATACGCTAAAAACAACTCGGAACATCTTAGCAACTTTTGCATGAGCAAATACTCACTCAAACTATCAGAAATATATAGTTGGAGATTTTCCAATAGTGACAGTAACTGTAGTAGCCATCCTGGAGGAAACTATGGTTACCATGGCAATGTGCTCTTTAAGGATGATCAGAATGATAAAATGAGTTGGCTCGTGTTTCTATGTGGGTAGTTTGGTAGTAGCACATTTCATCTACTGTAAAACCTTACAGTCATTAAACGTGAAAACAGGAAGAAAACACACTTACATTGTCCACTGCAGCTTTTCATTTTTAATAGAGTTGTACAGGGCCTGCGGAGAGAGCGAGAGAGAGAGAGTGAGTAAGTCACAGAGAGAGTGAGTAAGTCACACCTGAGCTGTAAATGACTGTGTTTGGTTTCACAGACTGGCGTATGAGTTGCATCATATATATATTCTGCTGTAAGTAGCATCATAATCAGACTGTGACAGATGACACACCTCAAAATAAACATCTGATTCAGTTATAGCCACACGGTCTACACAAATAAATGCCATTCTGGACATCAACACCTAACAATCAGTGAAGCATCAATTTAACTCCACAACCAATAATCCAAACGTTTTCCAACCATAAATTTACATAAGAGATAAGTGTTTAAGCTTGTTCGGTTTTTGTACTTGTTTCTAAATGGCAGTACATAATGAAGAAAAGCTAAATCATTAAAAATATATATATAATCATAATATAGAAATATAAAAAAAAAATTATTAATGAAAAAAATATAACAACATTTTAAATAAACATAAAAACAAAACATAAATTAAAAATAAAAACATTAATTCAAATAAAAAAACACTGAATTATCTTTTAATAAAAGAGCTAAATAAAAGACAAAACGATCACAGATGGCTGTTAGTCTCCTCAGATCATTAGCTCTTAATTGACACATCATCGGTGTAAATGACGAGTCTGTGCGGACGTCAGTCATCAAACACCTGCGTCACAGTGGAATCCTGTGTTTGCAACTTCATTATCTACACAGATTCCCCGACAGAGTCAAAGACTGTGCCTATATTCGACAAAACCTCAAAGATAAAAATGATTCATAAATTAAATAAATGTTTTATTTTTTTATTCTATAAAGCATAGCTGTATGATTTGGCTTAGAGGTCATCATAAGACGCACAGTATATAAAAGCAACAGAAGTCCTAATTCAGATGCCAAGCTAAATATGCATGAGAGAAGGACTTTAATAAGCATATTATTCCCTCCACACGTCTAGAAAAAAAGAAACCTCAGCATGAACAGCTAATAATCTCAGCGTGTACTAGAAATTCAGCAGCAACAGAGAGCAAATTTACCCTCTCGGTCCCTCAGGGCAAAACAAACAGCATCTCCCCACCAATGCTCATTTCAAACAAAACCAATTCAGCTAGAGATTTCTTTTAGTTCATGTCTATTAGCTTTGAGGCAATCTATAAGCTACTGCACTCCTAAAAGTACACTACAGTTTGATTCACTCTTAAAAATAAGCATTGCAACAGGGGGATTCTGCAGCAGTGTCATAGAAGAACCATTTTTTGGGTTCCAAAAAGAACTTTCAATGACCAGTTCCTAAAAGAAATTTTTTTTTCTTCTTACATTTAAAAACTCTGTAGAATCTTTTTCCACTATAAAGAACCTTTTGAACAATGGAAAGGTTCTATGGAACCATTAATAGCAATAAAACGCATTTATTTTTAAGAGTGCATGGTGTTTAAAAAGACAAAATCAGAACTGTATCTGATCAAAAGTGGCTGCACGGTCCATCTATGTAATTTTTTGGCCTTTTTGGGCAGCAGACAAGTACAGATGACCAGGTGAGTGATGAACAGGTAAGTGAAGGTTACCCTCTTCCTCTTGCGGGCCTGCGGGTGGTTCTGTCCATCTTGAGCTTTTCCCAGGAGGTCCGGAAACGCCAGAGGTTTGAGCGATCGGGATCTGGGCGTTCGCGGGTAACGGAACGGGTCCATCATACGGAAATCTCGCCCGTATCGAACAGAGCAGAGCGAGCGGGAGCGAAAGCGCCCGGCAGAGTGCAGACTGTTCACTCCAATCATGTTCGAAGCTGTGGTGCACTATGGGAAATAATCAACTCCAGTTGGGGTTTGGCTCTTCAAATGAGTTCACTCCAATGTTTAGCAGCAAATGTTCAACTAAAAAAAGCTTAAGAGCCTTCCTGTAGGTCACGGGTTCGATTCCCAGATAAAGCAAGAACTGATTTTAGTGAATCACTTTGGGTTAAGAATCTGCCAAATGCATAAATGTGAATCTTCAATTCAAGAAACACATGAAAAAACCCAATATGGCTTCCTCTGTTAACAGATGAGGTAACTCCAAAGACAAAAAAGCAAGAAAATCTGGCTTAAAAATGAAGGAAAATCCAAGTGTTTAGATAGACTGATGAGAAAAATAAATGTTACAGGTCATTTTTTGAATCAGGTTTGTAAGTCCAGCACAGATTTGCGGTCTCTTTGCGATCACTATATTTGGCTTGAGACCGTCATCTTAATTTCTAATCTTAAACATGAAAGCAATATGAAAAATGTTCAGCAACGGCAACAGGGTGTCTGTAACCATCTGTTTGACAATATCACAATACATTACACATTACGTTTGTGAGACGCTCAAACTGGAGAATCAAGTAATTCAGAGCAAAATAAAAAGGACAGTGATCCTGAAATGTATGATATTTCCCTTGCGTACTCTGAACACATGTAACAGTCGATAACAAACACCAACTTCTACAAGCTAAACATTGCAACCAGCGAGCGGCCAAACACACACACACACACAGTGATGCCACAGATGGCACGTAAAGCTTTCAGAAGTGTGAAAGAACAGCCAGGATCCGACAGATGGAATGAGGCGAACGGAAACCGGGAGAAAACATGAAACACACACAACGCCCTCACAAAAGACACAAACAGTGCGGCACACAGGAATCCCCACACCTGCACCGGCCCAAACGACGAGACAAACTCAGCACGCAATGCAAAACAATCCGAGATGAAGACGGATGGGAGCCTGTTGCTTCTGAGCTTCAGCTGGTTTTCTTTCTTCTTTCTTGGAAGGACCAAGCACTTTCAGAAGATGTGCATCACTCCCTTTGCATCCGTTTATCCATCAATCCATCTGGGATCCATGATAGGTCTGACGGATTTTTTGGGAAGTGCGTGTGGATGCGGTCTCCTCCAAACTGAGTCACAGATACGTGTCCGTGGACGATCAGCAAATGTCCACTTCCTCTCGTCGTCTTTCAGGCTCTGCAGATGAAAAGTCTCTAAATCTCAGAGAGACTCGGAGGAGGCTGCAAGCTCGCTCGCTCGCTCTCTCTCTCTTTCAGGTTTCAGCCAATCACAGCGATCCAGCGCCCTCAAACACACACACACACACACACACACAGCTTGCTTCGCTTTGAATGCTGATTAACATTCAGCACTTGTGCTCAGAGGTGGGACAGCGAGAGAGAAGAACATGAAATTATGGAATTATTATGGGAGAGAGATGAACACAAAGAACATCATAAAACTACAAGTGTGACTGGCGAATAGTCTATAAAAATACAGTCTATTAAAAAAAAAGCATTGAGATGAGATGGGGGTGAAGCTCATTAAACCAAATCCAGATCATATTTCACACCATAATCAAAAGAAATTTTTTTTTAATGACATATAAAAATAATAATTATTATTTGTATTTATTTTATTTTATTTTATTTTCACATTACAATAATGGCAATGTTTTTTTTTCTTTTAATTTGGGGTGAAATACAATACGACCTTCTTGACAGGTTTTATTAGATTTATAATTATTTTGCTGTGCATATTTACTGCTAATGTGTATGGTTTAATAATGAAACATTTTAACCCAATTTACTTCACATATTTTTAGTTAATTCATAATGGATTAAGTCATAAAAATAATAAATAAATATCCATATCCTTATCTAAGCACATTAAATATGCAAATAGAAAATAGTTTTCTTTTTAACTAAAGTAACACTGTATTTATCATAACATTACCATTTATTACTAAATATTTAATATTTATGCAATAGCATATAAAATACATAATATTAATAAAATAAAATGTCTTTAATAAACACATGTATGTATAAGTCTCTATATGAGATATGCTTGGTAACATCAAAAATAAAGTCATTTCAGAACAAGCTTGTATTTCTTTCAAGATTTCTTAATTAAGAAAGTATATTAGGAGAAATTTTGATTTACAATGATGACTTCGGCTCTTATACTGCTACACTTGCACTTAAACTGCAGATGCATTTAAATATGGCTCATTTATTATTCATCATACTGTAACATATTCGAAAATATATCTTGGGCAAAAGTGATCTGCATTTTTATAGTTATAATATCCTAAAATATTACGAAAATCTTTCATATCAAAGAATAAAATTTTAGCATTACTAAAGTTGAACTGAAAAATTATATGAATCTAGTTCGTTTCCCTTTGCTTTAATTGTTTTAATGAAATTTAAATTCAGCTTAAATGAGCATTTTCTTGCACATCTTTACTCAAACTGTTTTCAACAAATTTGAAAACACAAAAAAGCATGATTATTGCTGACCGCCTCCATGCAATTTATTGGCCTGGACGATATATCTGTCTATCTAGAACAGCAAGTCATGCAGTGCAGGGACTGAATGGACGTCACCTGCACGGCCGTCTCGTCTGGACTGAGTTGAGGGAGTTTGCTCAGCAGGACAGAGATAATTGTTCCCCCCGTCTATCGTTATCTCCTCAGTAAAATGGGACGCCGTCAGCCCGTGACCACCCTATCAGTGCCACAGCCTCGGCCCCGCCCCTCCGTCTCCATGACGACGACGCACTTCAAGCACTCCTCACTAGCGTGTGCAAAAGCCCACAAGCAACCCACGTGTGAGAGACAGGCACAAATCCACCGTCTTTCACCGCTGCACTAAAGAAATGCCTCCTGCGGGGGGGCACACAGAAAATCTTTGCATTTGACCTCATTTTTTTTTTTTTCATATTACAGATGTGACTCAATGTAAACACGTGAAACAATTTTGTCTGAATAAATGCATGTGCACAATACATTGCTTGCTTTAGCCTTCAGATGCTGGTGTTTACATTTACTGTAATGATTACAGTCTAAATAAATACATAAAAAAAACATTCCCACACTGGAAATATAACAGGAAGTAATACAAAATTATTTATTAAACAATAGAAATATTATAAGTTATTTTATGAATAAACAAATACACCGAGCCCTTTAAATAAAATAAAAACACAAAATTAATCTTATAAATAATTTACAAAGTAATATAATATTATAAAGCATCATTTAAACCATATTATAAATAAAGAAAACTCTCTCTCTTTCTTGCTCTCTCTCTCTCTATATATGCATATATGTGCAGAGCGAGAGAATGAATAATGAAGTTATATATAAATTAATATAATATTAAATGATTATTTTTATTATAACAATTATAATATAACATTTATGCATATTTGTGTGTGTGTGTAGATATATATATATATATATATATATATATCTACACACATATATACACACATATACATACAGGTGCATCTAAAAAAAATTTGATTATCGTGAAAAAGTTCTTTTTTTTGTAACATTTAAAAAAATGAAACTTTCATATATTCTAGATTCATTACATGTAAAGTAAAACATTTCAAAAGTTTT
>NW_015626336.1:1021729-1044238 GCF_001515625.1 Sinocyclocheilus rhinocerous
TATATATATATATATAATAGCATATAGTAAGTACATAAATAAATAAATAAATAAAGCAAGCAAGCAAGCCACAAGAACCCATGCTTTAGAATTACATGTTTATTTATTGACTTTTATTTTTACTTACTGTGGCTTTATAAGTCAATCAATCAATCAATCAATCAATCAACAAGAACCCATGATTAAGTACAAACTACAGGCTATTTACTGTTTCAATAGCGTCTAGCAATATGCCGCATCCATATATAATTCTCCTGCTGTGCCTCACTGGTGTGTGTAAATCGTCTTTGAAAGTAGCTCATCCAATCAGATTTTAACCCTGTTCGTCCAATAATTAGCACCCCACAATAACAGCTTTGCTTTATATGACAATGTGCGAGTGAAATGTGCTTATGTAAGCTGCCCTGCTCAGCTGTTGAGTTTAAATGAGAGAAGCAGAACGAGTAGGAGGCAAGAGTGTGAGAACTGATGTTGCGAGGGACAGAGAAAAGGATCGCCGGAGGGAAAGAAAAGAAAGAGAGGTCATCATAAAAGCTATAGAGAATGATTTAAAACACTTGGCATGAACAGCAAGAACACAGACCGATCTCCATCGGCTCTCCCTCGTTTGGTCTATCGCTCTTCAGACGGTTTCCGTCCCAGCGAGAGTCAGTGTTTTAATCAACAAGATGAAGGACTGAAACACAAGCAGCTCCTCAGATAAAGCTCACTGCTGCGCCTTTAACAGAGCACAGAGATTTCAAAGGATTCATGCCACGGAAAACAGGATTTGCTCTGCCTTTTTCCAGTCACAATGTGATGCGGCGTTGCAAAGAGGCCACTATTGAAGGACGGGTCAGTGCAAAGCAGACTGAACCAACTGCAAACCCATGATGTGCTACATTCAGAATAGCATACTATCATAATTATCTGTCTATGACTGTAATATAGTACATATAAGGTGCATAAACATTTTCTGCAAGGAATGTGCAAAATGCAATGCTTTCAACCTGACTTTCCACTTCCTATGTGAAAAATAAACCCAGAAGTGTTAAAACCACACACACACACACACACACACACACACACATATATATATATTTACCCTCAGCTTCTTTAGCAAGGCAGTGATCGTCTTGGAGGTGTGTTTGGGGTCGTTATCATGTTGGAATACTGCCCTGCGGCCCAGTCTCCGAAGGGAGGGGATTCCAGATCATCAAATTGTAAATATACATTAGGATTTTAATTAGATTTTTGCAAATTTTTCTTTTTAAAATTAAAAATTGTTCCTACTGTAATACTACTGAAAAACAATCAAATCAAATCAAATCAAATAAAAATGATATATAAAATATAATATCTAACTTCTTTAATACAGTTTTCATTTTTGCATGATGAGCTTATTTTCATGACACTTACCCACATTTAAAATCCCCTTCCCAGTAGCCCACTAATGCAAAAATATTCTTACTCCTGTTTGTTTGTTTTTCTATTTAAAAAATATTGAATATTGTTCCAAGTCCTGCAGCAGCTTGAAAACATCTCCTGCCAGATAACACACGGCGCAGCCGCTCTCGGCCCTGAAACCAATCTAAACCTCGTTTAGCTCATTAGTATTAACTCAAGAACTCATCTGATTAGTTGAGAATGTGCCTGCAGGGTTAATGAATGGAAGCAAAACATCCCCCATTTCCTACCAATGACATTACAGCACTAATCTAATAATATAAACCAATAAATGACCTACTAAAGAGTCATCGCTTCCCACCGGGACACAGATCTCTCCTGCTTCAAATCACACACAGCAGCGCTGAACGCTATAATAGCACAGCTGTCACATGACCACACAACCCGTGCCAACACACACACAGGTACGAACAACACACCTGCTGAACATCTCAAATCATCTACTAAAGATGGTCTATTGACATGCAGATCTTCTCTGTGGACAATTTACAATCAATAATAATGCAAACAATACAGTTTCACTATGCAGCTTTAGTAAGGAATATTTATGAAATATACAGTACCTTAAGGAGTTCTTTAGGAAAATCATGGCCGCTGTTTAGTCCTTCCAGATTCCCGATGAACTGAGTGCAGGACATTCGCTTGCCAACATTCTGCCAATAGAAAAGACCAACACACACCTGTTAATAGTCCTCATTCATCTGCGCAATAACACCGAAATCAACAGCATTCTGACTGACCTTTACACATTTAATTACAGAGCAAAAAAAAATAATAAAAATAATAATATATATATACACACACACATATATATAAATATAGCATTGTGACATTGTTTGCATAACACGTGACATTTAAAATGCAATTAATCCCATTTTTTTCAGTATTTCCCACTGTAGTGTGAAAAATATTCTTACTTCTATAAAGCAACAACAATAATAATAATAATAGTAATAAAATATTATTAAATACACATAATATTACATACTTTTTAAAAATATTATATTTTCATACCATTTTTTAATAAAAAACTTTATTTATTTATTTGCAAAAACAATTTGTAATTTTTGAAATACTAAAATGACCAAAACTTAAATAAAATGAAAGCTAATCTATCTATCTGTAGTATTTGTAATAATCTATTATTTTGTACAAATTGTCGAAAAATAGGCATTAGGCAGCGTGATTTTCTTTACATTTTGGCAATAAGAAATTGGCAGAAAATGTGCTTAATAGTCATGAAGACAATACCATAATGCAGAAAAACTTAATGGACCTAAAAATAAACCTAATTTTATTTATGGAAACCAAAATTCCTTCCTTTTCCCCTTAGATTCTTGTTATAAAATATTTCCAGGACATTTCGTCACCAGATTTGGCTTATGATGCATTAAAAGGTGCTCAAAAAGTGTGTAAGTTTGTAACTTATTGCACATTTTCAGGTGAGATGTCAGAGTCGGGCATTTTCCGCCTCTGAAAGTCAGCATGAGATGTCCTACATTTAAGCTGCGAGAGCATGAATATATGCATGTCTGGAGCTGCAGAAAGGCTCTGGAATACATCATCTGATATTGTGGACTGAGGAGTTACATCAGAGGAAAGCTGGAATCGCTCACAGCTCTCATCAGGACCATAAACTTGTTACCATGGCGACAGCGAGTCTGGTCTATAACAGGCGTCATGTGTTCGCTGACGGCCCTAAACCCTTTAACAAAAGCACAGGAGCCACGCTAAATATCCTGCCAGCAGACAGACATCAGCAGTGATTGACAGACCACAGATCCCTCCAGACGTCCATCTTCCAGTGCTGAAGCTTGCACTCCACACAGTTACACTAAGAGCCTTTCTGGATTATTTTCTTTTATTATTCATTTTGTTCTTACAAACTGAGATAGAAGTCAGAATTATTGTTTGCAACAGTATTTCTGAGCATATAGAGCTGTTGACGTCAATTTGTAGGCCAAGCCGGAAGACTAATTGGCTACAGGATAGATTAGCGGATAACAGACTTTCATGTTTTGTTCTATAACAAATTACACACGTCAAACATGATCTCTGAAGCCCTTTAAAAACATAAGTTATGACATAAGAACTACAACTATCACATGGATGCGAGTTTAAAAGTCAGACAATCATATCAGTCAGCAACATGGTAGCAACTTATTTTACTTCATCAAAAATCAAAAACTGCTGCTCTAAAAATCATTTCCCCCCTGGCATTTTCAGAGGAAAACTACAAGAAAAAATGCATAATGCATTGTGACATACTCGCATGCTCAAATGGTACAGAAAAAATGTATATTAAAACTACACTTATAATTGATTCAATACAAAAAAATTCAAATAAAAAATATGGTAAAGTATCTAATTAAAAACTGAACACTGCAGTATCTGTGTGCACTATGCATTTTATGCTTATTAGATTATTGCATTAATAGCTTATCAACATGTTAATGATAAACTGTACTGAAATCAATAGTGATTTGAATCTCCAGCTGTGTTGCTATTGTTAACTTCAAACTAATACTATAACTATTTGGTTCGTTTTTGGTACCTGAAATGAAGCTTAAATGAAATTAAAGATAATAATAAAAATAAATATTAGATGTAAAACTTAAATTTAAAAACACTTAAATGAAAGTTAGAAACTGAAAAAAAAAACTGAAATAAGTTTAGCAAAGTTGAAGTACTAAAATTTCTAAAACTAAAACAAAAATAAGCTAAAGAGAAAACTAAGACAAATAAAATAAAATGAAATTTAAGCAAATTAAAATGAAAAATTTTGCCTTCACAACTTACTGAAATATGTTTAAGTTGAAGAACTAAAATCAGTAATATAATGTATAGAAATTAGTGCTGTCAAAAGATTAATCGCGATTAATCGCATCCAAAATGAAAGTTTTTGTTTGCATAATATATATGTGTTCTGTGTGTATTTATTATGTATATATAAATACACACACATACAGTATATATTTTGAAAATGTTTACATGTATTTACATGTCTATATTTATATTCATGTAATTTATATTTAAAAAAATATATTTAATATATAAACATAACATTCTTCTGAAATATATACATGCATGTGTGTGTATTTATATATACGCAATAAATATACACAGCACACACATATTATGAAAACTTTTATTTTGGAAACAATTAAACGCGATTAATCGTTGGATAGCACTAATAGAAATATAAAAATAAACACACAAAATAAAATATAAATATTACATGAAAAGTATAAAAAAATAAAAAACAAACAAAAACAGAAATATTGAAACAAAATAAGTTGAAGCGCTAAAATGACTAAACTAAAAAAAAAAAAGATATAGGAATGTAAAAAAACAACTATAAAAATGACAAAAAGCACATAAAAATCCCTAACATAGTGATTTGTGTCTCCTTTTGCTGCCTGTGTTAAGGATTCAAGTTCATGTACATTTTATTGACTTTTCATTTAAATTGTAATGCTGACAATATAATTTGCCGTAAAAAATTTATTAAACTTTAAAAATATGTGGTCTCAGCCTTTTGAAACCATGAGTGCATGTTCTTGGATGTGTGCTGAGATGAAGATTTGACCCTGCATTACTGTTGTCTGTGTGGTGAAGTGATAATACGGTGATTTGATAGAGTTGACTCACGTGGCCGTGCAGGTCTGTGTTGAGCAGCATAAGAGCACAGGTCAGCGTGTGGACACAGTCTGTGAAATACAACCACACAAATACACATTTACACATGTACAGTCTGTTTCATCAAGTGACACACACACACTGAGACAGAGCTGTACCTTCAGATAGCGTGAGAGAGGAACTGCACTGCACATATCGACGGGAAAAGTGTGCTAAGATCCGCTCTCTCTCCTGCGTCTCACCTGTCAGAGCAAACTCTAGCAGAAATGCCCTGAAAAAAAAAAAAACACAAACAATAATAAACAAATGCCCTGACATTAACACACAATGATGAAAAAATATTATAAGCCAATGTCATGATAACAATTTATGCAAGTGAAAATTAAATATAAATGTAAAATGCTAAAATTCATATAGGTGTCAAGTATTTCTAAATTGACTTGACAACATTGAAATGAGAGACAGAGCTGTGTGTCATCAGCATAGCAATGGTAGGAGAAGCCATGTGCCTGTATGATGGGACCCAGTGATGTCGTGTATATGGAGAAGAGGAGGGGTCCAAGAACTGATCCCTGAGGAACCCCAGTGACCAGTTGTCTACTTGACAAATTATTATTTTTTTTTATTTAGTACTTTAGTATTACTAATATAAATATTACTACTAGTAAATTATTTCTTATTAATATTAATTATAAACAATTATAAACATAATAATTTATAGAAAAATAGAATCTAGAATATGCAAATTATTATTTTTATTTAGTACTTTAGTATTACTAATATAAATATTACTACTAGTAAATTATTTCTTATTAATATTAATTATAAACAATTATAAACATAATAATTTATAGAAAAATAGAATCTAGAATATGAACACACACACATATACATACATAGTGTGTGTGTGGGCATGTATACACACATTTTTGTGTATATTTAAAGCAGAGGTGTAAAAAGTACTCAAATTCTACTCAAGTAAAAGTACAGATACTTAAGTGAAAATTTTACTCAGGTAAAAGTAAATGTATCTGGTCAAAAACATACTTGAGTAAAAGTAAAAAAACTTCAAACTGTACTCAAGTATTAAAAAAGTAAAAGTAACCCCCCTAGTAACATCACTTGTGATACTATAAAATAGGTATGTTTAATGCACTGAAAAAAATAGTAGAAAAAAAAACGACTTAGAAATTGCTAGTACAAAACAACCCCCCCCAAAAAAACATATGTAACATTGAATTAAATGTGACATTTTGAAGTAGAAAGACTAAAATGAAGTAATATTCTAAAGAATATACCGAATAATATACTGAGTATTTTCTTATAAAACATAAAACATTAGTTCAATAATAATTATTTTTGTTTGTAGTTTAACAAAAAGAAAAACATTTTTCATTTACATATTTAATGTGCTGACCTTAGTGCTTGGTCCAAAGTCATTTCAGTAAAATTGAAGTAGTGCAGATATTCCTCTGCCACCAGGCGACTGAAGTCATTGCTAAAAAGGAATCAGATACGAAAAGACAGTCAAAGAGGATGACAATGCAAGAACAAACAAGGGAGACACGGGAGGAAGGGTGACAGACGCGACCAAGGCCTGTCAGAGATTCACCGCTGGATGAACATTCCCATGATGCACCTGTCAGAGAGAGAAGAGCTCTTAAAGTACAGATGCTGTGAGCAATAAAAGCAGAGCCAGAGAATAAAAGCTGCATGAAATCCTGCTTTATATAACAGCAGCACAGAGACCGGCACAGGACTAACAGAGATGGTCAAACCACAAGGTCAGAGAGAAGATGCTCAATCTTAAAAGTCAACATGAAATCAAAACTGACTGCATTTAATTTCTAACATGTTCTTGTTTTTACTGTGAACAATACAGGAGCGCATGTTATTCCAAAAAAAGTATTATTGTGTTCAGAAACATGTAATGACTTGCTCCGCTTCTGACATAAAAAAATAAATAAAATTAAAACAAAAAAATATAAAAATGCATGAATACACAAGAAAAAAAAATTATAGCATAATGTATTGCTAAGATATGTGTTATTGTTATAGTTAACTGAAACGATTAAAAATCATTTAGTTAAATGAAATAAAGCTGAAATAACAAATTTTAGATGAAAAACACTGTTGCCTTGTTAACTGACTGAAATAAGTACTAAAATTACTAAAAATGATCTCAAAACATATTAAACCTAAATAGAAATACAAGAAGAAAAAAATAAAAATAAAATGAAGAAAGCACATACCAAAATAACTAAAATGTAAACTTAAATTAAAAAAACTGAAAAATTGTCTGTGTATATATATATATATACACACACACACACACACACACACACACACACACACACACTCTCTCTCTATATATATATAATACACGCATATATAAAAAATAAAAAGACGAAAACTCCGAAGCGATAACTTTTTAGATTGTTGCACCGTTAAAAAGTGTGATACTTTGCTTTATATATATATAATTCACTCGCATATTAAAATTAACATTAGTTAACTCCATTGGTTTACATGAACTAACAATAACTACAGCATTTATTAATCTTAACATTTACTAATATATTTGATCAAAAGTTGTATCTGTTAACATTAGTTAATGCACTGTGAACTATTATGAACATTAACATTTTTATTAACTAATATTAACAAACGTAAAAAAATGCTGTAAAAATATATTGCTCATTGTTAGTTAATGCATTAACTAATGTTAACAAATGAAACTATTGTAAAGTACCATATATATATATACAGTGGGTACAGAAAGTATTCAGACCCCCTTAAATTTTTCACTCTTTGTTATATTGCAGCATATATATATATAAAGTAACAAGACTAGCAATACTAAATAACACTAAAATAACACGCTTGAAGAGGATTTACTCACTTTTTACTCAAATGACGTGCAACATCGCACTTCCTGAAGCCGTCGAGGTTGAAGAGCCGCTTGGCCAGACGTTTGGCAGAGTCCAGATCAGCGCGGTTACCGTTACTGAGAGTGTCATTACTGCCCAAACCTAAACGCTCGCTCAGCTCCTGATCCAAATCTGGGTCCGCAGCAAAGCGAGGAGATTTCTCTCTGAACAAACACACAAATAACATCATTCTGCTGTGCTGAAGCCAATAATGACCTCTGAAAGCCGAGCTGGTGACGTGAAGCTTCCACCACAATCAAATCCTGAACTACATTTTCTCAATGAAAATAATGTGGGGTGTTTTTTCATGGTAACTTTAAGTACCATGCAAATACATGGTGTATAAGCATGATAATCATTCATACCATAACACATTACCAAACCACCGCACCACTTTAGCTTTTTTAAAGGATGAAAACCGAAATAGACTAGGACGCACCATCTCATACAAGATGTACCTTGGCACTTTCCTATAAGAAGCACAAAAACCATTATAAGATATATAAGCTTACTAAAATATATGGTGAGTTCTGACACACCTCCATATTATAATTTCCCACATTTTCAATAATATAATCATAAAGTCATTACAAATTGAAGTATGGGAATTACATAGTGACCAAAAACAAATTGTTAAACAAATGTTCTTCAAACTACATTCAACTAAATGCCATGATAATGAAAAGATATGTTGTAACATTGACGTAACTGTAGTATCTGTGGGATTTTGGCATAAATCGTGGTAACCAAGCTAAATTATAACCACAAACAGCTTTACAGTCAGAAATAATTTCCATTTTGTAGTTGTGTTAAATTGTTATTGCGCCCTATTGATCTGATTTCCTCTGGTTTCTATAAATGTACGTGGGACAGCAGTCCTCATCTAACCCCTTCTTATCAGTGACTCACACTAAATCCACACCAAAAACAAACCATGAGCAGAAATGTGTGAAACTCAAACAAAGACGTCTGGAAGCACAGAAACGCTTCTTAAAGAGACAAGCACGACAAATGAGTATTTCCTCCATATCTGGGTTATTAGCGTTGACTGGAACTAAAACTAAAGCCATCGTTTTTTTTTTTTAATTACTTGAAATAAACGTTACATAATAAACATTAACAAATGAAAAAAAAAAAAAACGTATTTAATTTCAGCTAGTTGCCAAGGCAAAATTTCTCATGAACCCAAACTAAATCCTCAAATCCAAACGGATTTACTTGGAATAAAAATCATTAACTGAAATGAAATAAATATATAAAAATTTACAATTTTATTATTTAGTTAAGGTTGAAGTAAAATAACTAAAACTAAATAAACTGAAATTCAGTTCAAACTATATACACGCATTTGAAAATAAAAATAAAATAGAAATGAAATAAAAATGACAAAAAATAAATAAAAATAAAATCTAATTCAAGATATCGACAAAAACCATAACAGTAATAATAGCAACTAAAATAACACTGTTCCATATTTCTGGAAGGAAATGGGAACAATTTAGAAGAAATAGCTTTGTAAGGCCCAAAGAGAAAAAAAATGCATTAATAAAAACAACTTAACTGTAACCATTTGAACATTTTATGACGATTCTCAAAAGTGAGTGTTGTTTGCCCATTGTAGGTGTTCTGGGTTGTTTCTAGTTTTATAATACCAAATAATGAGCAATAACAACAGTTATGCTTTTCTTTTCTGCTTAATACTGCTATACTACATTCATTAGGACATTGACAAATTAATACAGCAATACAGTGCTGATCCGCATCCTATCCAAACAGTTTCTACCTGTACGGTGTGTGGCAGCGGGTCAGGACGCTCCTCTCTTTCAGTGCAGAGCAATGCCAGCAAAACACTGAGTAGGCTTTTTTCCTCAGACCATCTCTGCCAAAACGCCTCTGTGATGTGACTCTCTGAGCCATGTTTGAATTAATGCTCAGCTTTTCGCTGTTCACCTGAGCCGTTTGTCCAGCGACTGCGCTCTCAGTATCTCCTCAGGTGTTTGAGGACATCTCTATGAGACCAATGCTGCTGTTTGAATCTCTTTGTGACTGAATTAATCTGTTTTTAGTCATTAAATCTCTCTGTTGCAAAGATCCTGAAATTTCAATACATCCTGGAGCTGTTAAGCTTCCAATCCTGCCAGATACTTCCTTCCCAATGAGTTTCCCACTGCTTTCTCTCTCTTTGTGAATGTTGTTGACGCTCTAATGACCTTCTCAGTTCAGTGTGGCATGTAACATCTCTCAGTCTCTCCCTGAACGGTCTCCTCAGTTCACACGCACTTTAAAATGTACAAACCACTTGTTTTCTCTCCCATGATTCTCTATAATAGTGATAAAGTAATTAATGAGTCATTTGATCACGTACACACACGGTTAACGAATACATTCACTCCTCTTTCTCTGTACACACAGTTTAGTTATTTATCAGTGTGACAGCCACATGTTACAACTAAAATCACTTAAAAGGTATTTACTTCTGCATTTACAGTAAGTGTGGCTGTCAGTCCTAAAACTTTGCAGTAGTTTTAGGACTGACAGCAGTACCATTTTGCGGTAAACATCCAATGAGTCAGTAGAGGTGACTTGATAGAAAACAAAATGCATCACAGCTTTCACAAAAATATGAAGCAGCACAACTGTTTTCAATATTGATAATCAGAAATGTTTCTTGAGCAGCAAATCAGCATATCAGAATGATTTCTGAAGATCATGTGACACTGAAGACCGGAGTAATGCTGCTGAAAATTCAGCTCTGATCACAGAAATAAATTACGTTTTAACAGATATTCACATAGAGAACAGTTAAAAGTCTAAAATCTAAATTTGACTGTTTTTTTACTGTATTTTTGATCAAATATAATGCAGCATTGGTGAACATAAGAGACCTCTCTGAAAAACATTTAAAAAAAGCTATATAGTGGAATATAGTGTATATTCCCACTTTGGGGAAGTCGTGGCCTAATGGTTAGAGAGTCGGACTTGTAACCCAAAGGTTGCGGGTTCGAATCTCGTACCGGCAGGGATTGTAGGTGGGGGGAGTGAATGTACAGCGCTCTCTCCCACCTTCAATACCACGACTGAGGTGCCCTTGAGCAAGGCACCGAACCCCCAACTGCTCCCCGGGCGCCGCAGCATAAATGGCTGCCCACTGCTCCGGGTGTGTGTTCACAGTGTGTGTGTGTGTTCACTGCTGTGTGTGTGCACTAAGGATGGGATAAATGCAGAGCACTAATTCCTAGTATGGGTCACCATACTTGGCCACATGTCACGTCACTTTCACTTAATGATTAACCTTATACTATTTTCTCTGTACTCCTACATAGGGGAAACACAGTCAAAACATAGAACGAAAGAGAGAAAGGGAGAAAAGTTGAGGTTGGGTTTTTCTGTGCCACTGGGCTTAACGTTTGCCTAAGCACCTCCACAATGCTGCTACTGTTCTTGCCATGCCGAACGAACAACACACACAACTGGCATAACAAATGAACATTCATTATAAGACAACTAAGGACTTGATTGATTCATAGGTTGGCTGACCAGTGCAAATCCATTATGTTGTTTTTATTTTAGTACTGGTGCACCTGATCCATATCCAACATAGGGATTTTCTATACAATACTTTGATGAAATGTGTGTGGTTTAATCAATACGGGTAATTGCATTAGTGATGCTTTTAATTCTAATATGCTTGATTCTACCTTTGCAAATAGCACTTATGAATAACTATCTCCACCTAGTGGTTTACTTTAGCCACTACAGGATGACAGTGTAATATTGCAGTGCAGTGCTGCACTGTGCCTCCAAATACATATAACATTTACAACATGTGATAACTTTTTTTTAGAAGACAAAAACAGAATACAGACATGGAACATATCACAATATTCACAATATTCATATAAATATTTATGGATTTATGGAGCAACATTCCTCTGATTGTGAAAATATATCTAATTTCTCAAACTATTCCAAGCCTCCTGGGTTTCTCTGTCTCCATGGTGATCCATGCGGCAGTAACTTCTGTTCTCTGCCAGCAATCGGCTTTGCCTTTTACCTGTCCTTCACACACACAGACACACACGCACGCACACACACAGACACAAATTGTTGAATAAAGTCGTTTTTTTTTGCGCACAAAAAGTATTCTCGTAGCTTCGTATAATTGCGGATGAACCACTGATGTCACATGGATTATTTTACAGATCTCCTTGCTACGTTTCTGGACTTGGGAACATTTCAGTTGCATTGCTTTCTATGCAGGGTCAGACAGCTCTCAGATTCCATCAAAAATATCTTAATTTGTGTTCCGAAGATGAACGAAAGTCTTACGGGTTTGAAACGACATGAGGGTGAGTAATTAATGACAGAATATTCATTTTTGGGTGAACTAACCCTTTAAGGGCACTGAGCTTTAGCATTTTTAAGCCCTGGGACAGTCTTGTGCACTTACTTTCTGTTGCATGCACGTGCTCTCAAGTGGCCAAAACCGGAAGTGTGAGTATTTGGACAAGCCCTTAGAATGGCATACTTCCATACTACACAGGTGACCTTTTACAAGCAGAGCACACTACTAAGTTTTCCTACCCAAAAAATTCAATTGCTCACTTTAGTGATGAAAATTACACAAACCTGGGCAGTGAAAGTGGTGGGTTGCTCTGCCAGCTTTGTCCGTTGCGGTCGTCGGACCCGCTGCTGAGACGTTCGCTGGATGGCGCCCGTGTGGCATCCGTATCCCCTGTTATCGTCAGCGCCGACTCTGACAGGCTGGGCATCTCTACATGTGCCAATGGTGCAAAGCTGAGCTCCACGATTTGCCGGGCGCTCTGGTAAATCTGACCCTGCACCTGTGGAGTCAGTGTGGGGAGGTCAAAGGTCAGGACAGTTTGAGTGCTAGAGGTCAGAGGGTCGAGACTGTCCAGACTGCTGTAGGAGGTGCCCTTGGCACGGTGTGACTCCATGATGTTCTCAAAATGCCGGCTGAACGTGTCCAAACTGTCTCCGGACCTTCTGCGAGGACCACGGACCAGGATGGGAGATTTTAGAGCTGGGTGGTTGTTACTGAAATGATCTTGAGGCCTAGAAAATGATAGGCTTGTTATTTCTGATATTCTGAACCATAACGAATCGTTTAACAGTTTCTTAAAAAGATAAATGTGTGTTTGCCACTTCCCACCTCTTTAGCATCATGCTGTAAAACTCCTCTTCCTCGTCTCGCTGATCAGCCAACAGCCTCCTCACATCGCCCTGCATCCTGACAGTGACCCAGCTCGCAACATCCTCCTCCTCCTCCTCCCCATCCTCCTGTCCATCTGTTCTTTCATTCGGCATCTCTCCTAGAGGGCTGCTTCCAGCACAGGAAGTTCCCATGACACTTCGGTTACTTCCAAACGCTGAGTCAGCATCCTCTTGCTCTGCTAACAGCACCTCGTCTATGTCCGTCTCCCGGTAACATCGTAAAGGAACGGCGTCCAGATCGGTTTCGGAGTATTTCAAAGTTCGCCGAATTATGCCCGTTTTGGGGGAGGTGCCTGGGGCGGCAGGGGGCGGAGTCACTAGCTCCACCTCCACGTGTTGGACATCATGATTAGCTCTGAGACGAAGCTCCTCCAATGGCAGATATGAGGGTGGTATTGGGGTGGAGTGGCCACTTGGTGGAGCTGTGGAGGATTCTGGAACATCTAGGTGGACAACAAAAATATTTATTCAGCTACGAACTTAATCAGTTTGGTTCAATGGATACTGACAATGTTTTGTTGATGACTGTATTTCAGCTCGGTGATATTGTAGTGTTATTCCACTTTCATATGAGCACACTCAAACACTTTCATACACTTGAAACAGTCTAAACATATTTCTGCCTTAAAATAATCCTAGAAAACAGCACTTAAATTGCTAATGACGGAATCTAAGTGATCATTAAAACTGATACTAAAGAGGTCAACGAGCTACTCACTCTTCTCTCGTTCGCTGGCAGTGTTTTCTGCTGGAGTGCCAAACAGAAACTCCCACTTGGCACGAGCAATTTTCTGACAGTGCAGAGATGGACCTGGCACTAAAGAACCGCCATCAGACTGCAACACCCACACAATATAAACACATTAGCTTATAATAAACAGTGAACTCGATGTACTTGCAAACAAAGGGCCTCATTCATCAGAAGGAACTTGTTCAAACTGTTCTTAAAGCACTGTAATGAACAGCTAGAATTCAAGCATTAACAGGAGCTCACCTGTATTCCTGATGATGGGTGATCTGAGTGGTTGCTGTTCTGGCTGGACTCAGGTGAGATGCAATCTCTGTCTCCTAGGCTTCCTGTTACTCCACTAGAGCTCGGGGATGACCCAACCAAACCCTGGTGATCTCCAAACCCATGTTCGTCCTCTCCTCTCTCCCCCTCTTCTAATACTACCAGCCCTAGAAGCAAAGCCTGTCTTCTCCTCCATTCTGCCTGTCTCTGTTGCTGTGTTAGCCTGGTCATCTCCTCTATACTTTCCCCAGGGCTGTGGTTTGCTCCACATACCGAATTGCTCACATTCTCCTCTCCTCGTTCTAACACCTCAACCCTAACGCTTTTTCTGTAGACTGGACTGCTGCTCTTGAGATTACCTTCGAGTTTTTCTGACAAATTGAACTTCCCTTCATCTTTCTTTGCCTGCTCTTTCCACTGCTGCCTAGATGTCCAACTGACCGGAGAATCGTCCACACTCTGACCGATAAACAACCGCCTGGAGATCTCCACACTTTCTGCGACGACATGGTCATCCCAGTCCTCCTCGTCCAGGAACCAGGGTTCCCCAGATGTCCACTCCTCTCCAGTGTACTGTGGAGGCTTGTGACGGTGTAAAGTGGGGCTGTCAGAGACTGGCAGGTCAGCTCTAAGCTGACGAGGATCTCGGATTGGAGAACACACGTCTGCTTTGGACAGACTTGGACGAAGAAGACGAGATGGGAGGGCTGGAGAATCTGGGACAGAGCAGAATGAGTGATTGGCCAGGTCATCTCTTAAATCCAAGCTCTTAGTAGCTGGTGCTTCATGCAGGTGCGGAGGAACCCCATTTGTCGTAGAACGGTCTTCATGCACAGGTATGTTCATCTTGACAGCCGAATGCTGCACTGGACTCTGCTGTAAGGACTGGATTTCTCTAGAAGGATACCCATAGTTTGTGCTGCTTAGATTAGACGAACCCCCAAAAACAACGGGAGGAGGAGAACTTCGGACCTCGTTGAAAATTGTTGACACCTTGGTGGCCTCTTCTGCAATCTTGCGGGCTATCTCAGGGCTGTTCAGAGCTGAGGAGTTATTGCTTCCACTCAGCTGGTTCAAACCACGAGTGGGTGTGTTTGTGAGGCTGGTCCTTTGCCCTGACAGAGGCCTGTCTTCAGTCCGGCTTCCCCAACTTTGACTGACTGGAGCGGAGCAGTCTTGCTTTGAACTGAGATTCTGCATGGGGCATCCTTGGGACCTGGAGGTGGATTTCTGCTGGTTGTTGTGGGATGAGAAAGCATCTGATGCTGGGCTTTTGGGGACACCACACGCAGCTCCTACCGTGCCTGGGTCAGGATCATGGCGGTAGGCACTGCAGTTTGGCACTGGTGGGCCTGCCCAAGACTGGCATTGTTCTCTATTGCGTTGATGAAACTCCGGACTCCAGTCTGAGCAATGAGAAAACTTACACCTCAATTGGGGAGACCCAAATTCCTTAAGGGCTCGCTGTGTTGCAGCTTGACCGATAGGATCCAAAGTAGAACCCATATGCTGGTGAAATTGACTATTATTGCAGGTAGATTCCGCAGGTTGTGACCACACTGGGTCACTACACCTCTTACGTGGGCAAGCCGCAACCTCCTTTATTCCACCCGGACTATTACACGGACTCTCTACGGTTTTTACATGGGCCTTCTCAATGTAGCTGAAAGTGACCACAGACCTCTGTCCCTGCACTGGTTTAGAGTTCTTGTGATGGCTGCATGCTCGACAAGGTGTCTCAGGACCAGATGTCCGTCCAGAGTTTGACGAGTGGGCATGTTTTAATAGTTTACTGTCAATGTTGTTATTGAGGCCAGAGGACACTTCTTGGAATGGTTCCTGCTGGGGAATGCTACGTCTTTGAGGGGAATCCAGAGAATTGTGTGAAGGCTGCAGTCTGAAGCTAACATTTGGCTTGAATGTGCTGCTGGGTGGTGTGGGAAACCCAGATGCCGCCTGTGCTAATTTGGTCAAAGCTTCAACGGGACCGTCTTGCTCCACTGCCGTCTCACAGGAACTACCTTTTCCATCATGCTCTGGTGGGGATCTCACCTCCACATACAAATGAAGGACTTTCCCAGTTTGAGACATGGCGTCATAACAGTACAACACAAAGAGACACTGTGATGAAGACTGAAGAAGAGACAAACAGGGAGAGACAGGGATACTTTTTTCCGTTCTGGTCGGTTTGTGAATTCCTGTGACTTGTCTGCGAGTGTACTTTTAGTTCATGGAGATGCCGTTCTTCAGATACCCTCTCCTGCCAGACCAGCTACTACAGACGGAAATGGCATGGACCATTGCACCTAACACATGGAGAAAGGCAGACAATTAATAAATTGCAATTGTGCTACACATACATTTTGTGAAGTTTTTCCTTGCCACAGTCAGTCTTGGCTTTTTCAAGTTTTTAAAGCTTTAAACCTGATGTCATTAATGCATGTAAAGCTACTTTGAAACAACTTGTGAAGAGTTATACGAACAAAAATGATTTAAAAAATGTACATCATAGTACATCATGGGTTGTGTCATTTCATGTTGCTAAACAGGGCCTGTAAGGACAACTAAAATTGCTCCAAGATCCAAAACTTGTGAAACAAAGCAACAGGGCAGAGAAGTAGAGCACATTTCTCGGTCATGACATATCAGTAGAAGTCATCATGACATATCAGTAGAAATTAAATTATAGAGATGCAGCAACCTAATTATATCGGCAGCGGTCATCTGACTTTTTTTTTTCCACTGATGACATACTCATTCTATCGTTCACCCATCCATTTAACCAATGCGCTCTAATACTAAACAAACAGAGGGAATGTTCTCCAGCAGAGACTAAATACACCACTGAAAAGAGACTTCCAGACTGCATTTCATTGTCATACTCTTTTGAAATCGACTGAAGGTATTTTAGCTTTTTACAATATTTATTTTTAACAACGCCATTCTGTTCGAGAAATGCTAAATTGACCATCTGCATGAAGGGATGGGCTTATTTACTGCGTAGCAGAGAAATGAATCCCTAAAATCCTACATGGTTACACACACACATACAGATTTACGTCATGCGCTAAACCTCAGTGACTCATACAGTAAACTCCCATTCAGGCCTACAAATATTAGCAGCGTTTATATAGAACAGAATACTGATATGCCTTCCCCCAAACCATGTAAGGGACATTTCAAATAAGGGAATAAATCGACATGAATTGGGCATACAGCATATGCAGAATGCCATGATTGACCAATAAGAATCAAGTGCTCCATACATTTTCACACATGCACCAATACAAATAAGCAATGTGTATTATTTTACTTGGAAATATGATGCTGTTCTAGAAAAGTGCTTCCTGCAGCCTCCGAGATGCCTGGTGATTGACTGAAGGATCTCTCATGTGTGTTGCACACACACACATACACTAGTCTAACATGCTCTTCTGAAAGTGCAGGTGCATGTCATTGACTGCTGCTGCAGCACAAGGATAAATGAAAGCCGCTCTCATGTCAACAATCAATCAGTGAGACCCTCTAAAACAGTGCATGCATGCACACAACCTTTTACTTTTCAAAATGAAAACCTCCACTGCCACCATTTACTCCCAGAAATGCACTTTACAGGGAAGCCGTAATGTAAGCCCACACAACCGAAAGTAATGTACTTCTGCTGGCTCGCATTAAAAGTACATGCCTGGTATCTAGACCAGGTCAAGGTTTTGCTGGTTAGCATGCCCTAGTTAACCCCTGCTGGTATATGCCGTAACAACACCATCTGGACCCAAAAATATCCTTCTCCATTGATAGCTATTAGAAATGACAACATTTATGCATTTAAGCTATACATACATTTTTTTTGTCAATATGATCCAGCTGAACTTGAACACTAATTTGCTACAGATTTACAATGCCCTGGATGACCTGTGCACATTCAAAAGTACTCAAAAGTCTGAAACTACATAAACTACATAAAAAAAATAAATAAATAAAAACTATGATATAAAATGATTCTCAAAACATTAATTACTACTTTTCATCTCACAATTCTGTTTTTTTTCCCTCACAACTGAAGTTGACATTTCACAATTTGGACTTTGTTTCTTGCAAATCTAAGAAAAATAAGTCAAAATTGCAAGATAAACAGAATTGAGAGATACTGTATAAACTCAGAATTCTGACTTTTTTCTTTCAATTCCAAGTTTATGTCTCACAATTCTAACTTTTTACCCTCTGAATTCCTCACAATACAGATTTTTGTTAGTTAGTTTGTTTCTGCAACGGAATAAAACACATGGCAACATTTTCTCACAATTTAGACTGTTTACTTTATATCTCGCGATTCTAACTGTATATCTCGCAATTTCTACTTTTTTCTCATATTGGTCAAAAAGGGCAGAATTGTGTGATGAAAACTTTACCTTTTTTATTCTGTGGTGGAAACATCTACTAAACTGGCAACATATCAAAGCAAACTTTACATCGGAGTACACATTGTTGTAAAGAAGTTGTAAAGTTTATGCTTGGGGAAAAGGTGTTTATGCGTGCATTTGATTTGAGCGCACAGAACAGTCTTTTTGGAATGAGGAGTAAATAATGTCAGATGCATTTTACTTTTTTTGGGTTAACTATTGCTTTAATTGTTTAAGCAATTTGCACATCTTCTTACTTATCAAAATTTGATAATAAATCATTGACCTGATTAATATTCATGAGATAAGTGAGTCCATTGCAGCCTCACTCTTCAAAATGTGCGTCTCTGTATCAAAACACACGTGTACAAGCAATCTAATACACACACACACACACACAGACACGCCTTTGTCGATTCTTGCAGTATAACTCTGCTCTGCTCTCATTATCATCCCTCTCTCCTTCACTCATTTTCTCCCTGGACTTTCTCTCTCCAAAAATACTCACTCATCCGTCTGCACTGCAGGAGAATTACAGGCCATCTCAGCTAATTCACTGAAAACCATCTGCGCCGTCGAGGCCATTTAAACAGACACCTTCACACCTTTATCACTAGCTCGCTTACTCGGTCCATTATAACCTTCCTCATTAAAGGCCTCGCTAAATATCACAGGCGGCTGCACTTTTTTATTGTCCAAAATTCCCTGTGCAGTTTACTTGAAAGATATGAAAGGAAAATGCATGTTGAGAGGTTTCGTGAGATTCATTTTATGGGTTTTAATTGCACCTGAGAGTGAGTTTTAGTTCACTATAACAACAGAACCACCTGTAACACAAACACATCATATAACAGTCATAGAGGAAAAAATGAGACACTTCAAGAGCTGTAATGGCCCCTCTCGGGTATCGGCGGTCCCCTGGTGACTTCTGCATGTTTACAGGCAGAATCACAGTCTTATTAAACAGCGTCACAGAAACCGTCTCTAATGTCAACAGGCACAGAGCCGGATCTGTGCTAATATTAGCCTCTGCATGACTATCTGACCGCAGTCCTGAGATTCTGCTTCAGAGGACGGCCAGCTGAACGTTTAAGACAACATGATATTAAAGTGGATACTATTTACTGTACTTTCTTGAAGACTCAAAATTGGACTTTTGTGGCTTGTATATTACACTGGCGAGAACCGTGGCTGAGAAAACACTGGGACAATTGATCAATCAATTCGTAAAAATTCACTGGTATTTATCAACAATAGGCAGGACCGTTATATTTTGATATTATTTTTATGCTGTTTAAGGTAGACCTATAATATGAAATGTACATGTTCTGTTACAAATCCTTACAACAAATGAACACAGTCAACAATAAATGCTCCCTGTGTTGTGCAATGGTTTATGAGATTTTTTTTGTGTGTGTGCCAAAAAAAGGTTAATTAACTGATATTGTTACATTGTAAATGATTTAAATGTAATTTTTTTAGACAAATTGTACTTTTCTTTCTTCATCAGGGTGTGGCCAAAGGTTTCATTGGTGCTTTATCATTGCAATTTGATGCAAGCTCTCCCAAGGCACCAAACACTGGCACGTGACCGGACCGCTCCACTGCACCTACAAAGTGTGTGTACTTCCAACACTAAGGCCCAATCCCAATTCTATTTTATACCCCTACCCCTCCGCCTACCCCTTGTCCCTTGAAACAGAGTGTCAAGGGGTAGGGGTGAAAATATTCCCCTAAGAATTGGGACACCACTACTATACTTCACACGTCACCATACGCCGTCTATCTCCTACAATACACACACCTATACTGGTGTGCTGGTGTGCATTAGAGCCTTTAATTACCATTCTATATTAATGCGATGCTTACTGACACACACACACACACACACACACACACACGTACATCAGAGATCGCGCAGCTCACACATCCAGGAGCAAAGAAACTTGTCAACGCTGCCCCACGACTTTTATTAATAACAGTTTAAATACGGAATCACTACATTATATTTTCCAGCAACAAGAGGATAAAATCGCTGTTTTTGAAGTAAGCTCTCTAAAATGAGAAACTCACAGATGCGCATACATGCAACTTTCATCTCTCTCTCTCTCTCGAATTGGCAATATTTGAGAAAATCGTTTAGCGATTTATAATTATTGGTGGGACTAGCCCCCCTCAATGTCTATGGTGGTTATCACCCTGATCAGACATGAAAATATGTTGTGGCACTGTCGTGCAGTCTGTAATGATATGACGTTAGCAAACTTTAGCGATTTTTTGCAAACATTTCTTTGAGTGACATGACCGTAAATATGAACTCATCATTGAATGTAACATAAAACAAATGATTACTTTTCGTTAAAATCTTTATTAATGCCAAAAAATGCTTACATTTGTGTCTCTTTTTGTTCGCTCAGGCAGGAAAGGGGAAGGGCTAAGGGGTAGAATTGGGATTGGGCCTTAAGACTATTGTCTTCATTCCAGGTAATGTGTAAATGTTTAGAGTGCTTACTACAATTATAATGTGCTTTATTGTTCTCAGTGGCATCTACGCTAATATTAGTCTGCTTCATTCTTATTCTGAGGTCACTGTAGCCACCCAGATCCAGACTGTATCCAGATCAGATGGTCTGTAAAGCCGCTTTGACACAATCTGTATTGTAAAAAGCGTTATATAAATAACGATGACTTGACTCAGGTTCAGGAAATATTATGTATATATATATATATATATATATATATGCTACTTTTAAATGTTAAACAGTATATACTATATATATATACTGTAACACCTAGTTCATTTTTTTCTGACTTCTGCCTCAATTTAAAGATGTAATTGTGAACAGTAGTAATATTTATAAATGTTTAACTTGTTTAGCCTTTTTTAAAGTTCATTAAACAAATGTTTAAAGTGAATTTTACAGTTGTATTACAAATGTAATGTTTGACAACTAGAGCACTTTAAAGGGATAGTTCACCCAAAAATGAACATTTGCTGTTCATTTATTGACGCTCAGGCCATCCCAGATGTCAGTGACTTTTTTTCTTCAGTAGAACAATAAAGACTTTTATCTGAAATGGTGATCATTGTTGATTCATACACTGCACGTCTGTGGCTGCCGGTTTTTGATTGTTTAGAATCATAAGGCCTCAATGTGTCCTCAGGCGCCTTTGGTTATTTGGTCTTGTCTGTATATGTTTTTTGAATCTCAAAAACCGCCAGCCACAGGTGTGCAGTTTATGAATGACCAAAGACTCCTTTACTATTCTACTGAAGAAAAAAAGTCATCTATATCTTGGATGGCCTGAGGGTGAGTCAATTAACAGCAAATTTTTATTTTTGGGTTAACTATCATTTTGAGCCTGCATGTTTAGAATGTATGACAAATGTTATAAATGCAGATTGTTATTAAATAAAGGCTATTATGTGTTATAATGTGTGTGTGTTTTTAGTGATTGATAGACACCAGTTAATAATTTTCTTAAACTCAGTATAAAATGTAATAACTAGTTCCACAGCATTTTCTTATGATGCCCAAATAATAAATATTAGTTGAGGTAACATATGAAACACATGGAGTAGGCTAAATGGTAAAATTTTAATTGACATAATTTGCTGTAGTTTTCTACAGTAAATGTTCAACCAATTAAAACATTTTAGTTGAATGGACTATAAAACTAGTTCAGTAAAGGTTGAGCCAACTAAAAAATAACAATTCAGGCAACACTTTGAAGAGAGAAATTGACTGAATATAACATTTTTGTGGAACTAGTTGCTAAATAATAATTAGTTGAAACAGCTTGAAATTTTTTACAGTATACATATATATATATATATATATATATA
>NW_015626336.1:1044335-1047955 GCF_001515625.1 Sinocyclocheilus rhinocerous
CACACACATACACACACACACACACAGAGTTACTTTCCGTTTCTTTGTAATTAATTGTAAAATGTATTAGCAATTTCTGAGTGAAAATTGTTTCTATACTAAGTGTAGGATTTACTTTTCACTCAGAAATTGCTAGCAAATAAAAAAAAAAAATACAAAGAAATGGCAAGTAATGCATTGAATTAAACGCAAAATTTTGAAATAAAGTCTAAAATAGTATTTTCTTGTAAAATGTATAATCTTTATTTTATCTTTTTTACAATATTTTTACAGTGATAACAGACACAAATTTAATTTCAAGAAAGTAAATATATTTCCACTATTTGTAGTTATTAATTTATAGTTGCTTTATTTGCAACTTTGAGAAATAATTTTTACACGCCACGGTCATTCATATGCTAAAATTTGACAATTATTAGCTGATATATGCATGTGTAGGAAAATTATGACAATTTAAATTTTTCTGTGAAGTAATCCATTAAAGATAACTTCAAAAATGTGCAAATTACAGTGACAGCCTTTTCTTTCTATCAAATAAAGTAGTAAAACCGCCCATGAGAATGACAACCAGAACAAAAGAGAATACAAACTGAAGACAGCCGTAACAGCAAAGCTCCTTCTGATCAAACTGATCCGCGTGGATTTAGCACCTTTCTATGGACTGATGAATATATTTGCCCTGAATTATAAGAACGGCGTTCTGTCGAGCACAGAGAGGCGAAAGCTGTAGCCATAGAGACGGGCCTAGTGTCAAATGACTTCATCTGAATGAACGCCATCTCCCTCCCTCCTTCCCTTCCTGTCTGTCACTCATTCACTTTCTCACGACACTTCAAATAATGCACACTGGTTCCTGTCCAGAGGCACACCTGCCACGCTGACAGAGTACAGGCATATGAAGCAGGCTACTGAATGTCAAATGCTTTCTGTGAATAGGACAGGCCTCTACAGGTAATGTGGGAGGAATTTCACTTTATCTAGTGCACACCTGACCTCAGGTTTTGGAGAATTACATATTCCTGAGAACCCATTTTTTACATTCAACATCAAGTTTAGATCCAAAACTGCACCAAATACGTACATCGAAAAGTAAACAAAATTACTTAAAAAATTGAACAATGAAATGTATTCATATTAGCATGAACTCCAAGGTTCAACAATATGCTAAATTATTCATGTGACATGCATGCATTAAAACTAGTTTAATGCATGGAACAAACACTTATTGTGGAAAAAAAAATAAAAAAAAATGTAATTTTAGCTGAAAAGGACTGTAAAAATTCTGTTAATTAGTTAATAGTAAGTTTCCTTACTTTATATGGCAAAGGAACTGTAATAGATCTAATGGGTCATTTTACAGTAAAATACTGTTAAATGTAAATTTTTATGGAAGTGGAAAAAAAAACAAGTCACCTTAAATTTACATTTACATTTGAAATTGAAAACCCATAAATTGAATTTCATGCGTGACACTTCATATTTCTTATTTTAATGTAACTTAGCTTGATTTTCTAAAATAAATAAAATTTAATTAATTAAAATCTAAAACTTAATTGGAATAAAAATGAATAAAACTATAAAAATCAACCCCCACCACCCAAAAAAAAACCTACTAAAACGTACTAAAACTAATTATGAAAACGTATATTAAAAAAATAACACTTTCATCTAAAGTCTCATTTTTAAGTAAAAAAATTAAATAAAAAATATTAAGATCATTCAACATGTCAACAACCCTGCTCTGGAGAAGGGGAAGTGTGCATGGGATGGTCGAGCCCTCATATCATAAATGTGCTGTGACTTGTCCTTATTCCTGAAATGTATTCAGAAAAGACTGTTCAACAGCAGCTGTGTCACATTCTCCATGAACAACCAGATGCCAAAAACACAAGTCCAGAAAACTACTGAGAAATCAACTACTGTCCTCCTTATGCTTACACTTCCAGACACCTCCCACACCCGAAACTCTATTAATAAAACTACTATTTTTACATTTTCTGAAGAAAAGCACAATATGGTGTGGGATGAGTTTCACACAGAAGTTTAAAAACTTCGGTTTAGAGACATTTCAATTCCCAATCATAGGCATGAGCTGTAGAATTTTGATATATAAAATAATAATAATAGTACAAATATTTACATAATATATTTTAATTTCTTAATTTTATTTATTTATCATATAATAATATAATATTTTATAAGCTACAATGAATAATTGCATTGCTACTTTCATCACTATTTCTGGGCCGTCCAAAAGACATACGAGTCAGACGATAGAGGTGACTTTCAGTCTTCCATATTACACCTCTCCTAATCACCATAATAATACCAAAGATCAGAAACCTCATCTGTCTGTCTGAAATCATCTGTGACCAACATAACATTTACATGCATGTAAGTTGTTTTTCAAACAAGCAACATGACTTGAGGAACCATTCATGTCTGTAATGCAATAATATACAACGTTCCGTGGCAAAGTTTAGTACTTAGTGTCAGGAGTTTGCTTAAATTCCTCGCGCTAAGCATGAGTGATAGTAATAGTAAAGCTCGATCGCCTTAGCAAACACCACTGAAAGAGCCAAAAATAGCATGTGCTGAGCTCTCGCTCTCACTTACACACACACAGAGTTCATACAGACCTACTTTCTCCTCCTCTACTTAATAGGATTTATCAGCTAGAGTCTGTGAAACACAAACACACACCTGCAGTCCTGAGCCCAGGCCTTCCATTAACACGGCTAATCGGAGACCTTCAGGGAGCGCATGAACCTTTCTACACCTACAGATCCGTATAATTGGGTAATCCTCATAAAAACATGTTCAGGCCTCATTGTTTCTTAAAATCAAAAGAAAAACACGAGAAACTGTCTTTTGCACAAACAAAGCGAAATTCATTTTTAGAAACAAACAAACAAACAAAAAATGCTCTGTGAATGTACTGGCATGATAATTAAACAAATTTGACCTAAATAATCATTAAATGTAGTGTTGTAGTAGTATTTTATTTACATTTCAATTTTCCTTAATGGTGATTCTTATTAGAAACTCTATTTTTTTGTTAAAATATTTTAATCATAAATTAAATTAAAAAATTAAAGTACAAACCATGATGTATAAATGTGCAATTTAAATATAATTTTACTGTTCAAATGTTTGGGGTTACTTATTTTTTAAATCAGCAAGGTTGCATTAAATTGATAAAAAAAATGCTTAACAATATTTTTTAAATATTATAAAAAGATATATATTTGCAAATAAATGCTGTTCTTTTGAACTTTCCATTCATTAAAGAATTCTAAAAAATCATCACTGTTTTCACCTAAATATTATGCAGCATAACAGTTTTTAACATTGTTAATAATCAGAAATGAACAGCAAATCAGCATATTGAATGATTTCTGAAGGATCATAAGACACTGAAGACTGGATTAATGATGCTGAAAATTACATTTTAACATATATTCACATAAAATAATAGTTATTTTAAATTGTATTAATATAATATAATATAGTATAATATAATATAAATAATATGCCAAACAATATAATATAATATATAATAATATAATATACAGGTGCATCTCAATAAATTAGAATGTCGTGGAAAAGTTCATTTATTT
>NW_015626336.1:1047975-1049109 GCF_001515625.1 Sinocyclocheilus rhinocerous
TATCATATCATATCATATCATATCATATATAATATGCCAAACAAAGTCTCTTATTTCTTTGTTTTTTAATTTTGAGGTGAACTCTGACCTGGACATGTTCATGACATGTTTCGACTTACTCCGCTCTCTTGGGTTCACACATAAAAGCACTACATAACACAAATTAAATAAACTTCATCTCTCTGGGGGCATTAAAGTCTATTAGTGATAAAGTGAGTGAAAATTATAAATCGTTCCAGAATAGAAAAAAACAAAAACATGACAACACATGACCTTCCTTTAGACAGCATTACACTGACCTTAAATCCATTACCTTTCTAACCTCGTGAACTCACACACACTCAAACAACATTACTGTAATTCAATCCTCATGATGCACACTAATTACTACAACCATCATCTTCACAAATGAACACAAATATCCACTTAGCTGGACGCCGTGATGCATAACAGTCCGACAAAGCCATTTCCACGCAAACCCTTTCAGAGCCAATTATTTGAATCCGAGACCACGAGCAGTTCTGTCTTAGCAAGGTTGAATTGAAGGTGATGAACCTTCATCTAGCCAGAAATGTCTGTCAGACAGGCTGCAATGGGAACAGCTACAGTCAGATCATCTGGTTGGAATGAGAAGTAGAGTTGAGTGTCATCAGCATAGCAATGATAGGAAAAGTCATGCTTCTGAATTACAGATGCTAACGATGACATGTAGATGGAGAAGAGAAGTGGTCCAAGCACTGAGCCTTGAGGAACCCCAGTAGCAAGAAGTTGACTTAGAAACCTCACCCCTCCAAGACACCCTGAAGGACCTACCAGAGAAGTAAGACTTGAACCCCTGGAGTGCGGTTCCTGAGACACCCATCTTCATGAGGGTGGACAGGAGGATCTGGTGGCTCACTATGTCAAAAGCAGCAGACAGATCCAGCAAGATGAGTACTAAGGATTTGGAAGCTGCTCTTGCCAGTCTCAGGGCTTCAGTAACCGAGAGCAGTGCAGTCTCAGTTGAGTGGCCGCTTTTGAAGCCAGATTGGTTGCTGTCCAGGAGGTTGTTCTGTGCGATGTTGTATAGGACAAACCTGCAGGACCGGCCCGTTGTAGCAATATGGTCTGTGAAGCTTAACTGATCATCCATCA
>NW_015626336.1:1049470-1063018 GCF_001515625.1 Sinocyclocheilus rhinocerous
GTACTAAGGATTGGAAGCTGCTCTTGCCAGTCTCAGGGCTTCAGTAAACGAGAGCAGTGCAGTCTCAGTTGAGTGGACGCTTTTGAAGAGAGATTGATTGCTGTCCAGGAGGTTGTTCTGTGCAAGAAAGAGTTGGTTGAACACAACTCACTCAAGCGTCTTTGCAATGAATGGAAGAAGGGATACCGGTCTGTAGTTTTCTAAAAGTACGGGATTTAGAGAGGGTTTCTTAAGCAGTGGGGTTACCCGAGCCTGCTTGAATGCTGTGGGAAATGTACCAGAGTGAAGATAGGTGTTGATAATGTGAGTGAGCGCAGGAATAACTGATTATACAATTATATATCATGCAAACATGTTAACCTGATTGCCAAATCCCTAATAAACCTGCAGTATGATCCAGTTTCTAGAATAAACAGCAGATACGAGGACTGTGTTAATCTGAATTTTGGGTGATGTAAAGTAGAGATTAGGCTCATGTCTAGAAACCATTGTGGCCAATGACCTACATAATGCTTAATGATGACAAAGAAGATGTACTCAAATTTGCTGAATGTAAATAAATAGCTATTTCACACACATTTACGAAAAATGACTAAAGTAAATCAGCCAAGCAGGAATAGTTTTTGGCTGGTACGGGCGATGAAAAGTCATGAAACACATATCTTAAATAAAGATGAGATCTTTTTACAAACAAGTAAATATACATTACCGTTCCAAAGTTTGGAGTAGCTAAGCTCTTTTTTTATTATTATTTCTTCTGCTCACCAAGGCTGCATTTATTTGATCAAAAATACAGTAAAATCAGAAATATTGTGATATATTATTATAATTTAAAACATTTCAGGATTCACAGATGAATAGAAAGGTCAAAAGAACAGCACATACTTGAAAAATAACCTTTTCTAATATTATAAATATCTTTACTGTCACTTTTGAACATTTTAATGTGTCCTTGCTGAATAAAACATTAATTTCTTTCAAAAAACAATCTTACCAACCACAAACGTTTGAATGATAGTGTGAATAAATATACAGAAAAGTGGAAGCACCATAATGGCATACATTTTGCAATTCACTGCACTCTTGTCTGTTACTTTTGAAAAACTGAAATGTGTAATTTTGGTGCCACATTCATCACTAAAAGAAAATAGCAAAAATAATAACTTTTCAAACAGGCTTTCCAATCACTGGTTCTGTCATACATTAGATGGACAAAACAGACCTCAAGCGATTGAGATCATTTTGGTGTGTTGGGCTGCGCAAGCAAATAAAAGCAATTTAAAAAATTTGAATGTGCCACAACGTTTATGCTTTTCAGGGAAATCAGCCACAAATGGTTTACTCTTAAATGTGCCTCAACAAATTATTTTCGCATTGAAAAAATGGCACACTTCAGCTTTAAGGACATTCATGAAAAATAATAACTTGATTAAATTACTGTGCCGATTTACTAACAATGAATCAGCGTGCCTTTACAGTATTTCCAGAAGATAACAGTGGGAAAAAATATGCATGTCACAATATGCTGATAACTATATTTCATCAGCTGTACAGCATATAAACTTCTTTTACATCTGAAACGAAGTCAAAACTGAGGTCAAAAAGCTCAAAGATAAGTATGTTATGATAAAAAGGAGCAATTACGACAATGTGAGGAGTTTTAAAGGTCGAACAGAATAAATAGTGAGAGGTTTCATCAATCCAGGATAATATCTGTCTTTCTTCAAGCTTTCTGAAACCCTCTGCGCGACATCAATAGATGAAGACAAAACATCAGAGCTGACCCTCAGACAGACCACACAAGCCATGACTCATAACTTTATCCATCTGATTGTCTGTTTACCTCTTTATCCATTTGCTTTCTCACTCCTTCTCTCATCGTGCTAAAGGACGTGCCATTTGTATCCCGAACAGTCGCGGCACCTGCAGCTTTGTGTCAGACACTATAATTCATCATCCTTAAGGAGTCACACGTCTTTCTCAGGACAGCATCTGCTGTAACCGCCAAAACCAGACAGAGAGAAACACGGCTCTTTCAACAGAGACCGAACGATTGAATGAGACCTAACAGCTTTCAACAGCGCTAACGATACACTGCTGTATTGGCCAGGATAATTAATCAGCCAATTTCCTGGACAATTTGAGGTTATCGCATCAGCTGTTAACCACACCGGCTTGACCGATTAACAGAAGTGTTAGTTTCTACTTGTGCCAATTGTGAAATATACCAGCAGTCCTGTCAATGAATAATAACCATTTTTGTTTGATGTTTTGAGTGCATTTTAAGTGAATATTGTGCAGCATAATATTCCAAATGCCGTCTCATTTGTCCTCATTATGTTTTGTATATTGGCATTATATCTTAATGTTAGGTGCAGACATTGATTTCTAGAGAGCAGGATGCCTGAAGGCCGATATAATACAACTTAAAGGACTAGTTCACCCAAAAATGAAAATATCCTTACCCTCAGGCCATCCTGCAGGCGAGTTTGTTTCTCATCAGATTTGGAGAAATGTAGCATTGCATCAGTGTCTCAGCAATGGATGCTCTGCAGTGGATGGGTGCCGTCAGAATGAGAGTCCAAACAGCTGATAAAAACATCACAATAATCCACATCACTCCAGTCCATCAGTTAACATCTTTTGTAGTGAAAATCTGTGTGTTTGTAAGAAACAAATCTAACATTAAGATGTTTTTAACTTCAAACAGTTGCTTCCAGCTAAAAGAAGAGTCCATAATCATGCTTTCTCCAGTGGAAAAGTCCATCTCCTGTTGTCTCGCATGTCAAAATCCACTGAGATATTTGTTTAGAGCTGTTTTGGACTGTTTTCACTTATAAACGGCACTTGATATGTGCAGATTTCTCTCCTGATTCAGGCCAGACATCTTAATATTCGATTTCTTTCTTACAAACACACAGCTTTTGGCTTCACAAGACATTAACTGATGGACTGGAGTGATGTGGATTACTTGTGGATTATTGTGATGTTTTTATCAGCTGTTTGGACTCTCATTCTGACGGCACCCATTCACTGCAGAGCGTCCATTGCTGAGCAAGTGATTTACAGTAATGCAACATTTCTCCAAATCTGATGAAAAAACAAGGGGGAACTAAAACTTGTATTAATTGGACACAGTTGTTGCCAGATAATCTCAACCACATTTTGGCTAATTAGCTTGCCTAGTTAATATATAATAGTACATTTGTGGAAATATTGTGTGAAATACTTGGTTCCAGCCTTTTTTGTACATCACATTTTCTCATTATTAAATTGTACTGTGTATATATCTGCATTATCATCCATTACAACAGCACTAACACACTTCACCTCTCAACAAGCATTCAAAAACAAACTGCTGATATCATAAAAACTTATGCTGGGTTTTATATCCAAACACAAGCAGCACATCAGAAAGGAAGAAAATAACATCTACTAGATATCTAAGCCTTAAATAAAATCAAACAGCCACATCTGAACAACATCAAATCATTCACATTCACATAGATGCAGAGCATCTGAGTGACCTCAACGTCCTAGAATGATCAACTGGTTGATTCCAATGAACAACTTACAAAATTATTGCACTATTGACAGCTAAACCCCCCCAAACCTACATATTCCAGCTTTATTTAAGCATTTAAAGGTCGCCTGTCCGGTGTCCTTTAGGACAAGGAACCTCAGGCCACATCTCGTGGAACCCAACACTGATCCAGCATGTGTTTGAATATGACATTCTCCCAGGACTGACTGCAATGTTTCTGCATGCAACAGCATGGCAATGCATCAGGACATCAGCTGCGTGTAAAAGCCAGCAGACACGCATGAAACAAGAAAAACTCTTACCGGAGGTTCAGGTGGCTGTATGGATGGAGGAATGCGGGTCTGCTGCTGGTGTGTTACTGCAGTCCGCATGCACTCAGCATCATCATCATCATCATCATCATCATCATCATCCTCAAGAGGCTCAGTCTGGGTTTGTGTGGACAGTCCCGCTGGCGGTGCTGAAGTGGACAGCTCCTCGACTCTGTCTTGCATTCGTGTTTTACGGGGGAATGAGAAGGACAGCAGGGAACTGAGTGTGTCTAACTAATAGAGTCAGACATCAGCCCCGCCAGTAAGAGCACGAGGTGTGTTCGCAATCACGCTCTACCATACCACTCCTACTAGTAGTGCAGTACGCGCGCAGGGTGGAAAGCGTTGCTGTTACCTGTTACATTTGGTAGTTCTTCCTCCAGGGGGCGCGTAGTGGCTCATTAAGACAAATACTCTTTTGAGGTGCATTGGAATTTAAGTCAAAGATATTGGGGACATTTGTATATTAAACCGTATAATCGCTTAAATATATTGATTTGAAAACATACTGGCCGATATGCATATTGATATCTTCATAAAATCGATTACTCCAAAAAAATTAACTGGTAATCGCAGTTGACTGTGATTGGCTCGTACGGAGTAGCGCTGGGAAATGTAACACGTAGCTACTTCGTGACATTGCTGTCTTTCATCAATTCAAGAGGTAAAAGTTACGGAAAAATACAAATTAACAGCATACACGTTTAAATGTATTAATTTTAAAGCATATTATCTGGCATGCATATTACAATTCTATATTGATTTGAAAACATACTGGCCGATATGCATATTGAAACTCATTCTAGTTATCTTCATAAAATCGATTACTAAAAATGTTTTACTGGTAATCGCAGTTGACTGTGATTGGCTCGTACGGAGTAGCGCTGGGAAATGTAACACGTAGCTACTTCGTGACATTGCTGTCTTTCATCAATTCAAGAGGTAAAAGTTACGGAAAAATACAAATTAACAGCATACACGTTTAAATGTATTAATTTTAAAGCATATTATCTGACATGCATATTACAATTCATTTTAGTTATCTCTACAAAATCGATTACAAAAAAGTAACACTTAGGCTACCTAATCAAAATTGATTGTGATTGGTCCATCTTGAGTACCGATGGGAAAAGTATCATGCACCTCGTGACAGCGCTATCTTTCCTCAATCCAAGCGTTACAAGTTACAAAAAAATTACAAATTAAATATTAAACATTAAGATACGATCACTTTAAATTCTAATGTATAAATACAAATATTTATAGCTACAAATGGACAAATCACATATAAATATAAGAAAAACAGGCAGAGAGAGAAAATAATTGCTCTTGTTTGTTTACAGACTGCATGAAGATGGCATTATTCTTTATCTTCTTAATATTCTTATTAATAATAATAAAAATAAAAAAAACTTTAAAGTAAGGCTTACAATTAGCCTGGTATATCTATAGGCTAGATCAAAGCATTCAAACGGTCATTCAGTAGCAACGAAAATAACATGCCAACAAGACAGAGAAAATCCTGTGAAATTTTAAAGCATATTATCTGGCATGCATATTACAATTCATTTTAGTTATCTCTACAAAATCGATTACAAAAAAGTAACGCTTAGGCTACCTAATCAAAATTGACTGTGATTGGTCCATCTTGAGTACCGATGGGAAAAGTATCATGCACCTCGTGACAGCGCTATCTTTCCTCAATCCAAGCGTTACAAGTTACAAAAAAATTACAAATTAAATATTAAACATTAAGATACGATCACTTTAAATTCTAATGTATAAATACAAATATTTATAGCTACAAATGGACAAATCACATATAAATATAAGAAAAACAGGCAGAGAGAGAAAATAATTGCTCTTGTTTGTTTACAGACTGCATGAAGATGGCATTATTCTTTATCTTCTTAATATTCTTATTAATAATAATAAAAATAAAAAAAACTTTAAAGTAAGGCTTACAATTAGCCTGGTATATCTATAGGCTAGATCAAAGCATTCAAACGGTCATTCAGTAGCAACGAAAATAACATGCCAACAAGACAGAGAAAATCCTGTGAAATATAATTAACAAGACATTAATAGCTTTCCCTACAACTTGAGTAAAAATAAATATTATGACAATTTACTGTGTGGTCTGCTAAGCCCCGCCCGTTTTCACAGCCGGTTTCATGTTAATCGCCACTCTCTCTGCTCGCGCTAATTCTATGTAGTATGCAGTGCGTTAGTGTTCCAGTATAGACGCAGCGCGCATGCTCAGTGCTCGCGTGCTGAAATTACTGACAGGTGTGAGGAGTTTTTCAGGTCGAATCTCAGGAGGAAAACAAACCCCAAACAACCGCTTGTGATCCCAAATTAATAAAGTGAGTCTATGAAAATAAAGGGTAAAGAGACGTTTATTACACTAGAAGTGATTTGTTTCTGATACTGAAAAATACAGAAGATCTGAAAGACCCGTTTTTGAGGAGAAAGTAGAACGTCTTTGAGGAGAATGTATAGGCACAAATAAATATAACAAAATGTGTACAGTTGGATGCTGTTATATTTTTTTCTGTATTTAGGCTATTTACTTTTAACTACATTTTTTTGCAGATCATAGAAATGAAAAAAAAAAGATTTTGTGATTTTTACATAATTTTTTTTTTGACATGCTATTTGTACAAGAGATGCTACAATTACTCCTATATAGTATAAATGTGAATTTGATGAGACCATTTCAATGTTTTTATGCATACATTTTCTTTCCTTAATCTTATTTTAAATCAACCTTTTTTATTTTCTATTTGTCTTAACAAGCACTGCTTATGAAACGTGCTGAATAACAAATGGAAGATGCCTTTCAGATGCATATAAATTAAATCTGACTTCTATACACAATCCATAACCGGTTTGAGTTTTAGGACTCAACAGGGATAATAAAGCTATATGACTAACAATTCTGTAATTCAGGTCATTAGGACACCACCTTCCTTCTATTCAACTGGAGTACAAATTACTTTTAGTAAAGACACGGCACATGGAGTTTCAGGATTCAAGCAGGGTTTCTGTGTATAAATCAAAAGTAAATCTCCTTTTCTTGGCACCAGGAGCAGCATTTGAACCTGTGCAAGATTTCAAGTCAAACTCCTCGGCATCTCTGCCTTCATAACTATGATCCAAACCCATTCAAACCATAAAAATAAAGAGTTTTCAACATTAAAACCCATGCGTTACAGAAACAGTATTTGTAAATCAATGCAAATTTCCACTTCCATCCTACAATTAATAAAAGCCATTCATCCATCCGAAAGCATAGGCAACACTGCCCTCTGCTGGTTAAATAGCGTGATGAAGTTAGAATTAAAAGGTTAAAACATCTTTTTTTTTTTTTTAAAGAAATAGTTAACCCCAAAGTGAAAATTTGCTAAAAAAAATGTACTCACCTTTGGTCCGTCCAATAGTTTGTTTTTTTCATGGGAACATATTTAGAGAAATGTCGCATTCCATCTCTTGCTCAGCAATGGATGCTCTGCAGTGAATGGGTGCCGTCAGAATGAGAGTCCAAACAGCTGATAAAAACATCACAATAATCCACACCACTCCAGTCCATCAGTTAACATCTCGAGTGTGTTTGTAAGAAACAAATTCATTCTGACGGCACCCATTCACTGCAGAGGATCCATTGCTGAGCAAGTGATGTAATGCTAAATTTCTCCAAATCTGATGAAGAAACAAACTCATCTACATATTGAATAACCTGAGGGTGAGTAAATTTCCAGCAAATGTTCATTTTTGGGTCAACTACTGCATTAACATACCATGTGATCCAAGTAAGACCAGATAATATTTCAAAGCATCGTATTGCATAAGACTTTATACTTTCTCAGCAATTTGCATAAAACATTTATGCACTTAATTCACAACCACACATTTACAGAATTATACAAACGCAAAGCACATTAAAGCACAGTGCATGTGCAAAAATCATATACCATCGTGATATTGTTAAAATGTGGAATAATTATCCAAGAAAAAAAAATGTCATGTTACAGTATCTTGATACTCCTTGAAATACTCATAAAGCAACAAATACAGAGCTCCTAAAAGTCCTCCAGCGTACAAAATAAGCACATTGTGATAGCTAACCACATACAGACCTGGCCACACTTTATAAATGTTTCAGTTTTGTAAATTTAGGATCTTGATGAAATATTATGAATGCAACATACAGAGAAACATCAGCAAAAAGTCCAATTTGATAACAATATTAAATATACTATAAGATTGGTCTTATTTAAACAATGCAACCCTGTGAAGTAAATCAGAACCAATATTGATTTTCCAGCTTTAATCCTTTTCACACTGAGGTTTCAAAGTGCATATGAATCAATATCCATACAAGTCACATTTAAATAAAAATCTATAATGTATATAGATATTCCTATATACATAATGTAGTATAGTTCCTAAACATGATGCCATTCTTATCTATTATTAGATTAATGTGAATTAAATCAACACAGAGCTCTAAATATGCCAGTTTGCTTCTGTAAAACACGACTTGATTGCTCTCTGGATTATTTCAAGGAAGATCTGTGTTCCCGTTTACAGATTTGTCTAATGAAGCTGAGAGAAAATCTGATGGTCCAGTAAAGCTGAAGGACTGTAATGTGCAGATGTACTGAAAAAAAGTGCAAATATTTCAGTATTTCATAAGTGCAAAATGACACATCTTTTGGTTCCTGCATGAAAACAGAAAGCTGCTTCAATAAGAACTTCCTTCTAACGATTATCATAAATACCATTAACAATGGGACCAGATTGGCTCGAGTCGTCATTCTGAAAGCCTGCAGCTTGGTTTCAAACCAAAGAAAGTTTCTTAATTGCTAAAATACACTAAAACAATCAAGCACTTGAAATGTGGATTTGTTGTCGTGTCTTCTGTGATATTGCATTGGAGTAAAAGTGTGTCGTTTCAAAAGTCGGCCTTCCAGAGTAAGATCTTGGATGAGAGAGGACCTATGCTGAGAGAAAATCTGATGGTCCAGTAAAGCTGAAAGACTGTAATGTGCAGATGTACTGAAAAAAATATTTCAGTATTTCATAAGTGCAAAATGACACATCTTTTGGTTCCTGCATGAAAACAGAAAGCTGCTTCAATAAGAACTTCCTTCTAACGATTATCATAAATACCATTAACAATGGGACCAGATTGGCTCGAGTCGTCATTCTGAAAGCCTGCAGCTTGGTTTCAAACCAAAGAAAGTTTCTTAATTGCTAAAATACACTAAAACAATCAAGCACTTGAAATGTGGATTTGTTGTCGTGTCTTCTGTGATATTGCATTGGAGTAAAAGTGTGTCGTTTCACAAGTCGGCCTTCCATATTGCATTGGAGTAAAAGGGTGTCGTTTCAAAAGTCGGCCTTCCAGAGTAAGATCGTGGATGAGAGAGGACCTATGAAACAAAACATACATTTCACACAGGCTTCCACTAACTTTACATTAAAGCGACAGACTAACCAGAGGCACTACATTTTGATAAAAGGTTAGAAATATAAAATGTTTTTTGGAGATCAGAAACATAGGTTAGCTTGGAGTTCATTGCCAGTTCTGATCTGGTACCTCACCTCTTCTGGACTGTTGTGCTAAATCTGCAGGTTAATGAAGGGAGCGAATCCCACCACGTCCTGCAGCAGCACTAGCGCCCTCTGCAGGGGAGGCTCCACATCGATGTCCACGTTACGCCGGCGCAGAACGCCCAGACTGGACTCGGTTACGTTGTGACAGTGGTTCACCTTGAGAGACTGCAGTTTGGGGCAGTACTCTGCTAACGTCCTGAACACAGATAAACAAAAGTTATTGAAAAGCTTGGTTTGCAGGAAATGCTGCTCCACATTAATCATCTCAATAAGGGCTCTGAGTTTGGGTCCATATAATGTGCAACATGCACCAAACATCTTCCCAAATTTGAAGTAACAAGTGTTTATAAATGGACTCTTGTCAGCTAAGCTTTAAACCCTATTTGCGGTTTTCTGCTAAAATAAACTCTTGATGGCACATTTGAAAATTAAGAAATTAATACAGCCATAAATCTTAGTGTTGTCATTTTACAGTTGTACTGTGAAATAAAATCATTGTATCTTAAAAATATATTTATTTTACAGAGAAATATTACAATAGCAATTTTGTTTCATATTTTGATTTAGTTATAATAATAATAATAATAATAAAGCAATAAACAGAATTGTTTTTATTACGGTCATATAATAACTTCTTAAATAATTTGTTTTACTTTACAGTAAAGTTTTACAATAGTAGTATTTCTTATTTATTGGTATTTTAATTTATTAATAATAATACTAAACATACAATAAATAATGATAGTAATTCTTATTATTGCTACTAAATTAGTTTACTTGGTACTTAAATTTAGTAATAGTAACAACAACAACAATCATTATTTCTATTATTATTATTATTACTACTACTATTATTATTAATTTTTAGTCATATACAAATAATCACTACATTTATGGTCAAATTTTGCAGTCTTACAAACAAGCAGGACCTACAGTATAATAATAACAAAAATAACAATAATAATACTGAAATAAAAATCTGTAGTAATAATAATAATAATAATAATAATAACAACAATTTAATTAAATTTTGCAGTCTTACAAACAAGCAGGACCTATAATAGTAAAAAATAAAAAATCTGTAATAATAATAACAATAATTATTATGAAAATCTGATGGTCCAGTAAAGCTGAAGGACTGTAATGTGCAGATGTACTGAAAAAAAGTGCAAATATTTCAGTATTTCATAAGTGCAAAATGACACATCTTTTGGTTCCTGCATGAAAACAGAAAGCTGCTTCAATAAGAACTTCCTTCTAACGATTATCATAAATACCATTAACAATGGGACCAGATTGGCTCGAGTCGTCATTCTGAAAGCCTGCAGCTTGGTTTCAAACCAAAGAAAGTTTCTTAATTGCTAAAATACACTAAAACAATCAAGCACTTGAAATGTGGATTTGTTGTCGTGTCTTCTGTGATATTGCATTGGAGTAAAAGTGTGTCGTTTCAAAAGTCGGCCTTCCAGAGTAAGATCTTGGATGAGAGAGGACCTATGAAACAAAACATACATTTCACACAGGCTTCCACTAACTTTACATTAAAGCGACAGACTAACCAGAGGCACTACATTTTGATAAAAGGTTAGAAATATAAAATGTTTTTTGGAGATCAGAAACATAGGTTAGCTTGGAGTTCATTGCCAGTTCTGATCTGGTACCTCACCTCTTCTGGACTGTTGTGCTAAATCTGCAGGTTAATGAAGGGAGCGAATCCCACCACGTCCTGCAGCAGCACTAGCGCCCTCTGCAGGGGAGGCTCCACATCGATGTCCACGTTACGCCGGCGCAGAACGCCCAGACTGGACTCGGTTACGTTGTGACAGTGGTTCACCTTGAGAGACTGCAGTTTGGGGCAGTACTCTGCTAACGTCCTGAACACAGATAAACAATTGCAATTATTATTTTTTTTCGGAAGCGTATAATTTTCCCTAAATCATGCATTCCTAATCAGATATGGGTTTTAAAACCGGCTGCATGTTATCCACAAACACCCGCCGCACCTGATGGCTTCGTTTCTCACTCGCAGGCACCCAGTGAGGTCCAGCTTCTCCAGCTCTCTGCACTTTTTGGCCACCTCCTCCACCGCGGTGTCCGTGATGTTGGCGTTAACAGCCACGGAGAGCGAGCGCAGCACCGGACACTTCCCCGCCAGGTAGCACACAGCCTCGTCCTTCAGCTGTCTGCAGGCGGTGACGTCCAGCGAGCGCAGGTCCGAGCAGTGATCGGCCAGGCTGCGCAGCGCCAGACTGTCCACCCACTCGCAGTGCTCCAGGCTCAGGTGCTGCAGCCGCGGGCAGCTCAGAGACACGGCCACCAGCGCGTGACGGCTCAGGTGAACGCAGCCGCGCATGTCCACACGCAGCAGGTGCTGGTTCTGACCAATCACCGGCAGCAGCTCTTTGTCCGTGATCCAATCGGAGCAGTTGCTGACGCAGAGGTGGTGGAGAACTTGGTTGTGGCGAAGCATTGAGCAAAAGGCTTCTTTAGGAATGTGAGGCCCCGTCTGAGGAGAAACACAGGAACAACAGTATGCAAGACTGATGAAAAATAATATTTGCCCAATATTCCAGCAGCCTTGGATCTGAAATGCTGGTACAATGTAAAACTACTGATATGCTGATACACACGTTACATACAGTTCTCTCAGAAGTTTGTCAGTAAGGTTTTTTTTTTTTAAAGAAATTAATACTTTTTCTTTTCAATAAGGTCACAATTATATTATATTATATTATTGTTAATTCCACAAATTTCAAATATGTGACCCTGGAGCACAAAAGCAGTCTGAAGTCGCTGGGGTATATTTGTAGCAATAGCCAACAATACATTGTATGGGTCAAAATTATTGATTTATCTTTTATGCCAAAAATCATTAGGATATTAAGTAAAGATCATGTTCCATGAAGATATTTTGTAAATTTCTTGCCGTAAATATATCAAAACTTAATTTTTGATTAGTAATATGCATTGCTAAGAACTTCATTTGGACAACTTTATTAATTTTAACAGTTTAATGAACGTTTTTAAATATTCACTTTAAATGAGTGTTAGATGATGACACATTAGCAAACACAAAACCAACAGGAACTGATACTGTTAAAATATAAAAACTTCTAATATCAGCCAATATTTGATACAGAACTGATATACAGTACTTTTCTAAAGTTTTGGGTCAGTGGGTCTTTTTTTTTTTTTTTGAAAGAAATACATTTTTTATTCAGTAACTATAATTTATAATACACAGCAAAACATCACAGGAATAGATTGCATTTAAAAATATATTCACATAGAAAACAGATATTTAAGTTGTAATGATATTTCACAATATTACCATATTTACTGTATTCTTGATCAAATAATGCAGCTTTGGTAAACAGAGACTTCTTAAACATTTACTGACCCTAAACATTTGAATGGTAGTATGGTGCATCCCTAATACAAATATATACGTTGTTTGAGAAGGCAAGGAGTGCTTTAAACTGTCAAACAGACTTATACCCAGCAAGAACACTTGTGCATTTCATCTGAAAGTTAAATACTAGGTACAAAAGTGTTTTTTCCCTCACCTGTGCAGGGTCAAACTTCCGGCAGTTGGCCAGATACACCTGGATGAGAGAACGCAAGCTCTTGCTGACGCACTGTAAGCTGACCAGGTGACGCAGCGGCAGGTAACAGAACACGTGTGTAACTAACACATCCTCCCACGGCAGGTCCAGCAGCTGACATCTGTCACAAAACACACACCTCAATCACAAATCTGCTCAGCAATGGATCCTCTGCAGTGAATGGGTGCCGTCAGAATGAGAGTCCAAACAGCTGATAAAAACATCACAATAATCCACAAGTAATCCACACCACTCCAGTCCATCAGTTAAAGTCTTGTGAAGTGAAAAGCTGCATGTTTATAAGAAAGAAATCATTAAGGCTTTTCAACTTCAAACCGCTGCTTCCGGCCAAAATATGAGTCCATAATCCATAATAACGCTTCCTCCATTGAAAAAGTCCATCTCCTGTTGTCTCTCACATCAAAATCCAGACACATATTTGTTTAGAGCTGTTTAAACAGTGCTT
>NW_015626336.1:1063342-1072705 GCF_001515625.1 Sinocyclocheilus rhinocerous
AAAAACATCTTGTCTGAATCAGGAGAGAAATTTGCAGAGATCAAGCACTGTTTACAAGCCAAAACAGCTGGGAACAAATATGTGGGTGGATTTTGATGTGAGAGACAACATGAGATGAACTTTTGCACTGGAGGAAGTGAGGAAGTGTCCAGAACTGACAGTTTAAAGTCGTTTTTTTTTTTTTCAGCTGTTTGGACTCTCATTCTGACGGCACCCATTCACTGCAGAGCATCCATTGGTGAGCAAGTGATGGAATACTACATTTCTCCAAATCAGTTGCCATGAAGAAACAAACTCATCTACATCTGGAGGAAGTGAGGAAGTGTCCAGAACTGACAGTTTAAAGTCGTTTTTTTTTTTTTCAGCTGTTTGGACTCTCATTCTGACGGCACCCATTCTCCGCAGAGCATCCACTGGTGAGACAGTGATGTAATGCTACATTTCTCCAAATCAGTTCCCATGAAGAAACAAACTCATCTACATCTCAGATGATCTGAGGGCGAGTAAATTCAGCAAATATTCCATTTTTGGGAGAATTATTCCTTTAACATGCATGCATGCATGCATACAAAACAACACAGCAACTGTCTTATGGACACACTGCTATAAACATGACAGCTAGTTTTAACATGCAGATGCACCCACTGCATCACAGAAAATCAGTATTTACTGATAAAAGAATAAAACACCTCATGTTGATCTGCTGCTTGCATGCATTTACAGGATGCATCTCTGTCTGTGCAAGCAAGTCAGCGAACGCGTGTGTTTTTCTGAATCCGTGCACAAACTCCTGCATCTCTCTTTATGAAATATACCTGTGGCTTTGGCTTTGCGTGCGTTCTTCAGGTTTTTGATCCATGCTGATACTGTCCTCTGATCCGAGCGCATTATTTATCATAATTGATAAACAGCTGACCGGCTCATCCGGGTTCTGCTGCTACGGATTCCATAATACGTCGGTGACTCACTGCTGCCATCTAACAACCTGGAAGAAGAAGTGATGCTGTTATAGCCTACATCAGAAAAGATACATGTTATGGATGTAGACAGACAGAGCCAAATGAATGCCAGACAGACCGATCGTTGTGTATGTATGTGTGATAAACAAGTCTTCAAACATCTAAAAATTACTAAAGATAAAGTTTAGGGTGACCATACGTCCTCTTTTTCTCTAAATTGCGTCGGGTTTGACTTTGTTTTCGTGTTGTTTTCATACTTGAAGAAGGTAATGACTGACAAGTAGTTTGACCAATAGCGTGCAGGCATTATACATAATCGACCAATCATGGCGTGCCTAACTAACCCTAAATAAAGCATATATATATAATTTTATATTTATTTATTTTTATTATCCGATACCTAAAACCTTCAGTAAAGGCGTGTTTAAAAAAAAAAAAATTATATGACACATGTAATTTCTAGATGAGATGTTCATAGAAGTCATAAAACAAAGAAAACAAAACTGATTCATCAGCTGCTGTGCTCAGTCGACCAATCATGGCGTGCCTAACTAACCCTAAATAAAGCATATATATATATAATTTTATATTTATTTATTTTTATTATCCGATACCTAAAACCTTTCTAGATGAGATGTTCATAGAAGTCATAAAACAAAGAAAACAAAACTGATTCATCAGCTGCTGTGCTGGAGTGCTTCTGTTGACCAATCACACAATTAGCAGACCATTGAAATGAGGAGACTCACAAGACCATCAGGTCAGCAGCATACCTTTGCAAACGTGGGACAAAAAATGACTGGCCCCAAAACAATAGAGTCATCCAAGCAGAACCTCTGCTGAGCCAAGAGATACAGAACTCTGAATGAAACGCAGCCAAGAGCCACAGGTTACTGCGTACAGTCACTCTAACACGCAAGAACACAAAACCTGAGAATTTACAGTAAATATGGCTGCACATTCAGTTTATGATTTCAGCATGGACACCCTGGAGGGAAAGGCCGCTCCACTCAGCATCTTCAGAGGAAAAGTTCTTCTCATCGTGAATGTGGCACCCTTCTGAGGGTCCACCATTGAAGAGGTAACTGTGACTAAAGCTGGAACTTTTTCAACAAACCATTTTATTTAACGTGGAATAACTGTCCATTAGAAACCTTTATATAAAGCAATACTTGTATTAAAATAAATAAAATAATAAGTGCTATGTAATATGTGAATAATCTGTACAGTATCGCAGGATGAATGCACTCATGGACATGTATGGAGGTCTGCGCTTCACTGTGCTTGGCTTCTCCTGCAATCAGTTTGGTCTACAGACACCTGGTAAAACCTTTCACCTCTTCATTGTTCATATAGATGAGATATTAGAATCTAGGGTTGCATATATTTATTAAATAAGGGAGACTGGGGCTAGTTGTCACATGGGAAGCTGTCACATCTGAATGATGGTTTAAAAAAACATTTTATTATATATACTTTCATTCAGTAAGGATGCATTACACTTCATTAAACACAAAATATTTCTATTTCAAATAAATGTTGTTCTTTTAAACTTCTATTCATCAAAGAGTCCTTAATAAATAAATAAATGTATCACAGTTCCACAAAAATATTCAGCAGCACAAGTGTTTTCAACATTGCTAATAATCAGAAATGTTTCTTGAGCAGCAAATCAGCATATTAGAATGATTTCTGAAGATCATGTGACACTGAAGACTGCAGTAATGATGCTGAAAATTAAACTTTGATCACAGAAATAAATTACTTTTTAAAATGCATTGAACTAGAAAAGAGTTATTTGAAATTGCAATAATATTTCACAATATTACTGCTTTTACTGTATTTTTGATCAAATATCAGAAGAGCAGGAAAGCAGAAGAGACTTTAAATTGCTTTAAAATTTGAAGACTGTCAGTAATAAATCCACTACTCTTCCCAGAGGAGATCCATGAAACCCTGAATGCTTTGCAGTATGTGAGACCAGGACGAGGCTTCCTCCCAAAGCTCCCCATCTTCAGATGAACATCCTCTATACGCCTACCTGAAGGTATACAGAACAGGCCACAGATTGGAAATGATCATTTCTATTTAGAACTTAGACTTTTCTGCTGCGACCTTGTTCTTCTAGGAAACTCTGCCGTTTGTTAACCCAGTCATTGGAGACATCAGGAAGCTCTACTGGTCTCCCATTAAAGCCAATGACATCTGACGGAACTTTGAGAAGTTTCTCATCACCGCAGACGGAGTTCTCTACAAAAGGTGCCTAATTCAGAGTAATCTGCATTTCGTGTCCTACACCCTACACAAATATGGTAGGGTTCAACAGAATGCCATGGTTGACCAGTCAGAGTGAAGTATTTCATAAAGCAATGGGATAAATGAATACAATTAGCATCTGTAACTCTGCTGAGTTGTCTGTTTCAGGTATGATCCTCATTGTCCGTTTGAAGAGGTGGAGCGGGACATTGCAACGCTTCTGCAGGGAAGACATTTATCATAACCCATCCAACAGCAGCTCTCTGATTATGATTCAGCTCTGGATTCATTCAGATTCAACTGCTTCCTCTTTCCTAGATCCATTTAATGTGATTGATTGATTCAATCAGTCTGTCATGTTTGAGTGAATCTCACGAAACATGTCATGAAACGTATTTCACTTCAAAATCAATTGAAAAAATAAGGATAGCTGTATTATTTTTATTGTAGTATCATTATTACCTTGTGCTTTCTGACTTCATTTTCATGACAATTATCAACATTTCCCCCAAATTCTCATTGTTGTAAATTATATTTTATTTAAACTGTTAAGAATTTATACATTGTGGTGTTATTTGTTCTATTTATGCTGCTGTAAAAAAAAAAAAAAACGGAAACATTTGGCAGAATGTGTGTAGTTGTCATAAAAATAAATTCAACAACAATTTTACTAGTCTTAAAATAGACATGTTTAAAAATAATTTATAACTTTTTATCTTTTATTGTAATTTCATAAAAAATGTATTATCTATTTATCTTTTATTGTAATTTCATAAAAAAATGATACATTATTTAAATAGTAAAAAATGTATACATTGTGGTAATATTTGTTATATTTATGCAAATTTAATTAAAAATTTTTTTTTGGCAGAATATGTGTAATTGTCATCAAAATAAATGTCAAAAAATTATAGTCCTAAAATAGGTTTCATTTTCTTTTTTAAAATTGCAATTAAGTTTCAAATTTATTCTTTTGTTTTTGGGGTGAAATATAACTTGAAATATAATATTTTTTATGTTTCGTGAGATGCATCCCTCCACATCCAGACTTTTAAAATGTCTGAATTCTGCACAGAATTCGAAATTGTAAACCTCTGATAATTCCATCTGTTCAGCTGCATTATGGGTCAACAGAAAGGCTTTAGGTTGTGATTCAGGACAATTTTTTTCTCTGAAGCACCTCTTCTTCAGTGCGGCGACACAGTGGCGATCCCTCAGGAAAAGCCGTGTGGCAGCTGAGCTGGATCTGATGGGGAAGAGTGGATCTGATCTTTAGTGCATTCACTCAGATCTGAGACCAGAGACCCGCAGAACACTGAGACCATGATAACTGCAGGAACAGCAAAGATGTTTTTAACTCTACAGGTGTACTTCTGCTTTATTCTGAAAAATTCATTCATATAGCACAGTTAAATCAAGTTTCAATGTGAAACTAATATAAATGATTAAATTGAGGCCTGTCCAATAGCAAAAATAAATAAATAAATTAATTAATTTAAATTAAGCTTTAAAATATTAAAATAAATAAATATATATAAATGTATTTATTGAAAATATTTTAAATATTCTGACATTATTTTCAATTTCTCACTCAATCAATCAATCAATCAATCAATCAATCAATCAACAGCATTGATAGCAAAAATAAATAAATTAATTAATTAATTTAAAATTAAGCTTTAAAATATTAAAATAAATAAATATATATAAATGTATTTATTTAAAATATTTTAAATATTCTGACATTATTTTCAATTTCTCACTTCAATCAATCAAAATCAATCAATCAATCAATCAATCAATCAATTAATCAACAGCTATTCATTATACCATTATAATTAAATGAATGAAGGAATGGTAATAAAATGCACATATACTTTTAGGTGAACTATTCATTTGAGATAAAAATCACATTCTGTATTTTTTTACACATTATATATGTTTAATTTAGGATCATTAATGTTTTCTGCAGTATTTTCATATATCAAATTAGCCAGACTGATTAAATAGAATCTTAATTATGAACTCTAAATAAATTAGAAAAGGTGAATAAAAAAATAAAAATAATAATTTTAGGAGAACTTTTCCTTGAAGAGATGAAATCCCATTCTGAGTTTTGAGGTCATGGCATATATTCTCCACTAGATGCCAGTGTTGTACAGAGGCCAGACTACAGCACTGCTTTAAACAGTTTAACTAACAGATTCATTTATTTTAAACAGTAAGAAAACAATAGAGATGTGCTTCTCAAAACAGAACAGAAAATCGAATAGCATTTATAATAATTAGAAGTATATCTTTAAATTGTGTAGCAGCTGCTGCAAGTGTGTAGAATACAGTCATTCTCTTAATTATAGACTGTAAAATACAGTTACACATGTGTGATTACAGACTGGAGAACTCATACTACATGTGAAGCATGAAATCTGCTTTGTGGCTTTTGCTCGGGCCGCTGCTCTCCGCAGAGACAGACGCCTGATTTCCTGCTTTCTTAATTGCATCTGACTGTCGATTTGAGCCGCTTATAATGAGCTGCTCACTAAAGCACATGTTTTGGATGTTTCTGCTGTCACTACAGGAGCATTTGCATGTTTCTGGCAGGGAACTGTGTGGAATTACATTAAATGTACAGTAATTGTTCTCTTTGGTGGAATATCTCAATTGAACTGAAACGGCTGTAATTGCTTCATATGCCATTATACAGGTCAGACAGCTCTGAATATTGGGCCTAACCTTGTGCGCTGTCATAATTTCTGCCATTATAATTAAGGCTTTTGAAAGCTGGTAGCGGTTCATTAGGGCTAAACTGTGTGTTTAGTGAGAATATGGAAGATTATAGATTCATTATACTTAACTAAAAATAAAACCACACACACACACACACACACACATATTTCAGCTAGTTACCAAGGCAACACTTCTAATTTTCATTTAGTTTAATTTGCAGTATTAAAATAACAAACAAAATAAACAAAAATTAATAAATAATAAAATAAAATAAAATATAAAACATTGTTTTATTTCAGCTAATTGACAAATCAGAATTTCTTATTTTCATTTAAGTACAAAAATTAACTAAAAATAAACTGAAAAACTATATCCCTAAAAATCCTTTTTGTTACTTGAAACACAATAAATGTTAAATTAAATATATATATATTTCAGCTAGTTACCAAGGCAACACTTCTAATTTAGTTTAATTTTCAGTATTAAAATAACTCAAACAAATATATATAATAATAAAAAAAAAAAAAAAAAAAAAAAAAAATCTAGACATAGAAAACACCCCAAAAAACTAACAAATTTACTAAAACTTTAACTAAAATTACATTGAAAACATAAAATATAAAACTAAAATCTAATGCAAAATATTGATGAAAACTATAAAAGTATATAAATGATTTTAAAATAACACAGTAAAAGTGGTAAAATCACAAACAATAACTGATATACATAAATCACGACTTTAGGCTATAATTCATATGCTATAATTAATTTCTCATAAACAAAAGTTTAATTATTTTCATTTAAAACATGATGTTGATACCACAGATAATAATTTTGATTTGTTTATCATATCAGTACAAATGAAAAATGAAAGTGCTGCACATATTAAAAAGCTAAATTTAAAGCACTTATATTCATTATTGCAAATCATGCTCATCTCATGTTATTACATTAAACATAAACCCCATATATTCAAAACAGTATGTATTTGACCATTTATTAAGTGTATTTCTTTATCAAAATTATCAAAAAAAAAATTAATCATAAATTGAAATTATTTTCTGTGCTAGATGACCTCGTGTCCCAAATTCACTTCTTACTAAAATGTCATTGCAAATATCTAATTTGCTAGCAATTATTTACCAGTTTGTGCATTGTTTGTCATCTCGGGTAGTAAATAAAATATGTCAGGAAGACTGTTATCAAGCCATCAGAGCAGATGTAGTGACCACAATAGCAGGCTTCATTTATCTGCCTGCGTTCCAGCGATGGGAGACAGATTTATGTCCTGGACATCAGCTCTGCTCCTCACTGTATCATCAACATACACGCTACAAAGAGTTAGAACCACACACACACACACACACACACACACACACACACATGTGGTGCGCTGTCTTTGTCAGCGGGATTTCACAGTGGCCAGAGCGATTGCACACACACACACACACACACACACACAGAGCCAATGATCAATCCTCACGTCTGACGCATGATTTATGAATCCACAGCTGCCAATGCTGCTTGAGTAATAGATATGTGTGTTTTAACAGAAAAAGATTTCACGTAATATTTTAAGTGTTAAGCATACAACATAAACACCACCCCTCATGAAACAAAAATATATGGAAATATAATGGAAAATAATGTGATACATAAAATATTACATTTCCATATACAGTATGGGAAAATCGTGCTTCTGAAAATATATGCTGCTATATATTCAGGGACCGTGTATGGCTATATATACATTGATACATATTTAAAAAATGCACTACATTTTAACATGCAATATCTTTATTGAAACACTTTTTTCTCTATTAAGAGTTAATGGGTTCACATAAAGATGTTTGCTGAAAACAAATGTTATATTTAAAATATATACAATATTTTATATTATATTATTATATATTATAATTATATTAATAATTAATATATACATATAATATATAAATATGTTTTAATATTACAATTTTGAATTTTTAGACAATTGGATGTCTTGTTAAAGTCATGGATTTGACATTTAAACCTTAATCTTAAAGAGTGATTTATGTGCTATAAATACAAATACATCAATATATATATTTTTTCTCATAATTTAGTGCAAATATTGCACATACAAGTTTACATATAAATATGAATATATATGGTACATATATGTTTAAATATATTTACACACACAAAGTACCATATTTTATTACATGTACATCTATATATTATAAGGATATTATTCAAAATAAAATTACATCCATTGCAATATAAGATCTTGTTAAATTGTTAAATTATAACAATCTATATAATTTAATATATAGATAGTTAAGAAAATATATTTTCTTTGCATACGGGACTTGCTTTGATATAATGACATTGAGACATTTTATAATGTGACTTCAGCATCTAAATGCTGTATTCTGCAATGATTTGCTCTGCAGGCTCATTGGTAGATGTGCTGTGCATGTAATATGTTTCACATATTAAAAGAGTCTTGTTGCAGAAAGTGAAGGGCCTGTAAAGGCAAATCTCTGGCAGAGCTAAAAACCCAGTGAAGTTCATCCATCATCCGCGCTCCTCCTTACATTACCATTGATCTAAAAATAACATGCTGTTATTGTTATATCCCAGCAAGCAATTTCTTCGGAGTGATGGAGTACTGGCTCCGTCTGCCCTGCCGCAGTCCGTCTTCCTGTCAATAACATGGCACTTGTGCAAATCACGGATCAATCACGACTGATCTTTAGCTGGAAACATAATGCAGTCGACCCCTAAAGATGATATTTGGACTCCACTTGCTTTTTATTAGCATTAAAAATGATCAGATTTGTTCATTTCTTAGATAGATAGATAGATAGATAGATAGATAGATGAGCATTTATTGTCTGCAAATAATATATTATTTATGCAGGATGCACAGTATAATATTTTAATGGCACTTAAGCTTTTTGTTTGTCAAATTAAGGAGCATTTATTGTCTGCAAATAATATATTATTTTATGCAGGATGCACAGTATAATATTTTAATGGCACTTAAGCTTTTTGTTTGTCAAATTAAGCAAAAAGTTGTGGAAATAATATATAATTAAATAAAGTTAACCTATTATTCAAGTTCAGTTGTTGCCTTAAATTTTTGTTTTAAAACTTAATCAAATTGGCTGTTCATTTCATTATTTTAACTATTTTTTAATAGTTGAATCTCATATAATTGAAAAAAGAAAAGAAAAAAAGAGAAATGGTTAAATTATTTTGATGTGTTAAAGTAATATGTTGCCCTGACTTATTGATCATATCATTTTTACAGTGTACTTACAAAAATGTTCTTAGCAAAATAATGTTTACACACTGAAAAAAAAAATATCTGTAGAATCAATTTTCAATTGCTAGTAAATTTCACAAATAATAAGGAAAGACTTAAAAGACTCCAAAA
>NW_015626336.1:1072726-1094928 GCF_001515625.1 Sinocyclocheilus rhinocerous
AAAAAAATAAACATATGTATTCCATGTCATATTTAATGGTTTAATTTGGGGGATTTTTTTCGAGTTTCACTCAAGTGTGTGACTGTTGGGAAGGTAAGCACAGAGCGATTCCTGTCAGACGAGAAGAAACATCTGGCGTGCATGTGGGCCGTCAGCTCTCGACTGGGTGTATTTAATAATATAATTATTTATTTGGTACAAAGTAATCAGTCTGCGTTTGTGTAGACTAATTTGTTTTCATTTCATTTCGTCTGTTAAGCACAGCTTACATACTGTAGTGTTTCTAATGTTTTTATCATTTCTGTGAGCCTTGTTTTTTACATTCATTGTCAAAGAAACTTTGACAAAATCAGTTGGATTTCACACTTATTAGGAGTGCAAAATGATTCCTGAAATGCATAAATACTCACATGGAAGAAAAATCACAAAAGAGATCTGTTTAATATCTTAACAGTTTCTTTTAGTTTGCAAACATTTTCTCCTGTTAATTTTCAGAAGAAAAAGAGATTTTAACCCTATAAAGCCTACTGTTTCATATTTGATATACACATTTTTAAAACCCGTACAACTTTAATGTCCAGTTTCAGCTCGTGCTTCACATGCCTATTTGCTGTGAAATATTTACTGATTTTAATTAAAGCACTTACTGGACTGTAGCAGCTTAGTTTTACTTGATTATCCATAAATTCATGTTCAAATGTAAGTCTTAATCAAATATGATCATCAGGTATTTGAGGAATGTTTATTTGTTCATCTCTCGGTCATCATTGAGTTGCATTGCATTGTATGTTTGGATCATTTAAATAACATCTTACTAAGACATATTATTGGAGATATAGAGTGACGTCTGATATTTATATAATTTTATGTAACTATCTGCTATACTGTTATAAAGAGCTCATTGATTTATATTACAAGCATCCGAATTTCATTATATAAATATCAGCATCTGCACCAAATTGCATAAAAAATAGGCCTCTGAATAAAAATTAGGTGTTTTTCCTCCATATTCTCATGAAATCATACTAAATAAGCCATAAAATCCATATGTATCAAATATACAAAAAAAAAAATCATTTGAAAGATTTTTTTTTTTTTTTTACAAATATTTTGTCTAAAAGTTCAATAAACTGTCCCATAAATCTGAAATTAGATTTTTTTTCATATGTCAAGCTTCACAAGGTTAATAAAGTCTCAAACTTTACTCAGATTGGCCAAGATACCAAAGTCAGCTTCTAAAGTCACAGATCTCAGTATATGAACTCAAGATGGAAATCTAATTCATCCACATTGTTTTTTTGTAAAATAATGACACAAATTATTCAATATAATTAAATAAATGACTTTAGGGAGTCCAGAGTATCTTCCCTCACTATCCTCTCTCTCCCTCTCTCTCCCCCTCTCTCTCTCTCTCTCTCTCTCTCTCTCTGTCATGTCCAGGTCATGCGGTCATTTGTCTTCTGTCAGTTCAAATCTCTCTGTGATTTTCCATCTGCATACAGCATTAGAGTCTGAAATGAGAAAGACCCCATCTGGATGGATGGATGAACAAACGAACGAACGAATGAATGAATGAATAAATGGTTGGATGGATGGATGGATGAATGAATAGATGGATATAAAGATGGATGTTTGGATGGTTGGATGGAAGGATGGAAGGATGGATATATGAATGGATATGTAGATGGATATGTGGGTGGGTGGATGGATGGATGGATATATAGGCTAGATAGATGGATGATGGAAGGATGAATGGATAGATGGATGGATGGATGAACGAATAAACGAATGCAAGAAAAGAATGGACGGATGGATGGATGGATGAATAGATGGATGAATAAATGGATATATAGATGGATGTTCGGATGGTTGGATGGAAGGATGGATATATGAATGGATGGACGGATATGTAGATGGATATGTGGGTGGATGGATGGATGGATGGATATATAGGCTAGATAGATGGATGATGGATGGATGAATGGATGAATGGATAGATGGATGGATGGATGAATGAACGAACGAATATATGAATGGATGGATGGATATGTGGATGGGTGGATGGATGGAAATATAGGCTAGATAGATGGATGAGGAATGGATGGATGGATGGATGAATGGATGAATGGATAGATGGATGGATAGACGAATGAACAAATTAAAGAAAAGAACGGACGGATGGATGGATGGATGGATGAATAGATGGATATATACAGTAGATGGTTGTTTGGATGGTTGGATGGAAGGATGGATATATGAATGGATGGATGGATATGTAGATGGATATGTGGGTGGATGGATGGATGGATGGATAGATGGATGGATGGATGAACGAACGAACGAACGAATGCAAGAAAAGAATGGACGGATGGATGGATGGATGAATAGATGGATTATATAGGCTAGATAGATGGATGAGGGATGGATGGATGGATGGATGAATGGATAGATGGATGGATGGATGAATCAATGAATGTATAAAAGGATGAATGAATGGATAAATGGATGAATGGATGGATATATAGGCTAGATAGATGGATGATGGATGGATGGATGGATGGATGGATGTATTGATGGAAAGATGAATGGATGGATATAGGTGGAATTTGAATTTTGGTAACTGAGTTTGTGAGTCTTTTGATACATAATTCTTTAAAGAATCAGTTCAAGAAGAGTCATTTGTTTGTGAACTGGATTATGCTGACTGTGCTGTAGGTTTCTGATTCACTAAAAAGTATCAGATCAGAGTAGATAGACGGCGTAAACATGAAATGACAACTGACAAGACAAAAAGTACGTACTGCACTTGCTTTTCTAGCTTTAGAAGTGTTTAACTACTTTCATCATTTGTTTTATAGCTTTTTTTCCATGAAAAAACACACAGATTCGCCTGTTTTAATCCAAATCGTCAGAGAGCTCGTCAAACAGAATCCCAGCTTTGCTTCTGGTTGTGTTGAGCGTTTCCAATCCAATCTGAGCAGCTCACAGGACTGTGCAGGAGCAAATCTCCCGTCACACTGATCAATGTCACAGGTGCTTGTTCCATTTTCACATTTCTAATTAACTGCCTCTATAAGCGTCTTCAGCTCATATGATGTGTTTTTATCTTCAGACAGCACTCGCTCAGACCCGCTGCGGTCCGGGGGGAGGAGCGGACGCCGCTCAGATTCAGCTTTTGGCCACCAGAGAAGCAGAACTAATGACAACATTAGTCCGCCTTTGTGTACGAGGCCACCGGATATGGATTAACCAAGCAAGAAATAATCTAGGATTCTACAGTATACATGAATGAGCACATGGGCTTTTTAAACATTTAGTTTTCACCCCAAAATGTGTTTTCTTTTTTCTCTTTGGACACGATCCTGCGCTTTGTGGCTCTGAAGATGAAGAGGAACTCAAGCAAGTGTCCTTCTCATTAAATCAGTGGTTTGTTTAATCTACAGCGCTCACAGCGGTCCGCTTTGCCTCATGTGACCTTCTCTCTCGCTCTCTCTTTCTCTGTGTCTCTTTGTCTTTCTGGTATAAAGAGGTTTTGAGCGAGTGTTTGACGCTGGAACACAAACTCTGTCTAATTAAAGTGACATTCGTTTGTCTGTCTGAAGTGTCTAATGATGTGTTCAGTGCAGGTCTATTTAAGCAGAGATTCATGCAGGTCTGGGGTCAGTTTACAGACTTTAACAGGCTTTAAAACACACAAAAGAAACTTTCCTAAACCACCTTTTACTAAAACTTCTTTGGGTGAGTCTCACAAAAACATGGCCAGGTTTTAATTCACCCAGAAAAATTCAACAGAAAAATATATAAAAATTATATTTTGCACAAAGAATCTAAAGCCTATTTTAGGAGAAAAAAAAGAAGAAGCAATTTTTGACAGTACATTTTTTGGTTACACTTTATTTTAAGGTGTCCTGTGTAATTATATATACTGTGTAATATTTCTGCCATATGTACATTAACTGACAGTCACCACTGATAAGCTACCACTAAATATTGTAGAAACTTAATTTGCCGTAAAGTTGCTTTGCAACGATTTGTATCGTGAAAAGCGCTATACAAATAAACTTGAATTGAATTGAATTGAATAATATTAATTAACTACATGTACTTACTATATGGTTAGGGTTAGGATTAGGGTTACTGGCATGTAATTATGCATATTTTATTGTTATTATAATAGTAAGTACATGTAACGTGTAACAAGGACACCTTAAAATAAAGTGTTACCCTTTTTTGTTGTTACTGTAATGCATTTTATACATTTTGTTTTAATTTCTTTCTTTTATTTATCTTATGTATTACAATGTTCTTTTTCATTTAAATAATATTAAATATATAAAATAATATACAGTAATGAATGTCATTTTAATAATATGTAATGTTATAATATGTAATAATATATATTTTGATCATATATATTAATCATAAATATACAAATATAATTTTTAGCACATAACATGATTTTTTGCATGATGCTAATGAGAACTGAGGGTAAAAATGATTAACTTTCATGAAATTAAAGTCACAAAACAAAATATGTTTCATTTTTCAATAACTTTAATTCCTTAAGCATTTTTTTTTGGAAGTAATTCCTTTCTTTCCTTATGATTTTGTCATAAAATATAGCAAATATATTTTTGACAGGTTTTGTGAGATTCAACCCTTTCAGTGGTGTGTGTTTAATCCTTCAGCAAAATCCTCAGAATCTAGACGGAAAAGAGAAAATACATAGTTTCATTTGCAAAATTATATCTACTGTCACATGCCTTTATGATTTTTCTTTCTTTTTTTTTTGATGCAAACATTCAGAATGCAAGATAGATTTCAGACCTTTGTGTTCTTGGTATGTTAGTTGAATCAAAATCAATATCTTATTTTGCAAAAACACATCTGACCTAAATCCTACAAGACTTTATAATTTAATTAAATATGAATGCAATCAGGGTAACTTGACCAAAAAAATGCAACACAGATTAATGACAATGCATACTTATTTATGTTGAACTAATTAATCTTTCTGATTAAGTTATTTTCTCTAAGGCAGGCTAGTTAATTATTTTCCACCAGGTGTTTTCATAGTGGGAATCAATGAGAGCAGTCAGAGCACATGTGATTCCAGCACAGCCTCTGAAAATCACATTCAGTGCATTTTAGGGAACATGGAGTGTGATTGATAAATAAATCAGTCAATGAAAAGTAAAGAGAAGTAAGTATGAGAATGCAAACACCCACAGAAACATAACAGCTTAGATCCCTTTAGTATCTCTATTTAATATTGTTTGTCCTGCACAGTAATAAGTCAAATATAGATTCGCTTTAGTGTCCATCTCAGATTTATCTACCAACAGATGCATTTTTTGGTGATCCGAGCACAAGTTCACTCAACTTTTATGTTTTAGTCTCATTCTGCTCTGATATGAACTTGTGTCCTCCAACAAGCAAAGGTCAAAGGTCAGCAGCAGGCTCCACTGGGATTTCTCATGTTTTCTTTTTTCTAACATAAAAGAATACAGGAGACTTGTCACATTTCTACTCCAGTAAAATGCAAGTAAAGTATTGTTTGTTTGGGCTTCTGTGTAGAGTAGACACATGCTTCAAAGTAAAAAACTACTGATAATTTCCACCATTATTGTCCATTTCTTAAAAACATATTTAGAGCAAGGAATATTGCCACATGATAAGGAATAAATCATCACAGTGAGAAACTGCTCATAAAGAGCCTATCTTTATGACTTTAGGACTTTATAGGTTTTATATTGCATTTTAATGCAATATGCTAATACTTAAAAGTTTTCTCAATATATTCAGGGCTATTCAGGGTTATGACTGCCCATCTGGTCAAACTATATTTTAAATGCATGCTAAATATATGTTGTAAGCAGTGAAGCTCAATGAAATATATTTTTGAAATTAAAAATATTTAGTTTAAACTTTTATATACCAAAATGAATTCGAAAATCTATTTCAGGAGTAAGAACTGAAGAAGAATACTGTACAAAAAGGCCAAAAATATATTGGTAGAAAATATATTTACATAAAATATATTTTCAAACATATTCTAGTATATTTTTTGACCATTTTAATAGTTTGAAATATATTAAAAAATACTAAAGCTAAACCTGAAATAAAATAACTATGTAGAAATTTTTAAAACGGACAAAAAATAGACAACAAAATTACTATAAATTATATATTTTATGTAAAAAAACGAATGCAAAATATGAGTAAAAACTATGACAGTATCTCGGTGATGGTAAAAGAGCACTGGGCTATTGTGATTTTGCATGTGTGTTTGTGTTTATGTGAACTATGAAGGCTAATGATTCTGATCTTCAGGTTAATGACAGATTAATGCTGGTTTAATTAGGGCCAGCAGTTTAACAAACACACCTACATGCTTCACTCACTGCATTCACAATCTGACCAGTTCACCTCATCTGAAACAAAATATCCCCACAATAATCTGAGCTGTGTGGTTTCATATAAATAACTTTGTATATGGGCAAATTGTGCACATATGACTGACGTGATTCTCTCTCTCTCTCTCTCTCTCTCTCTCTCTTTCTCAATTCAATTCAATTCAATTCAATTCAATTCAATTCAATTCAAATGAGCTTTATTGGCATGACTTGCACAATATTGCCAAAGCATTGTCCATTACATGAATAAAAAATAAACGATTATATAATACATAAACAAAACAAGAATAGATCTGTAAAATAATTAAGTAAATAAGTACATGTATACTTTCTTTCTTTTCTTTTTTTCCCCCCCACAAACAAGAAACAAGAAAAATATTTAAGACATTGTTTAAAAAACAAAAAAGAAAAAAAAAGAAAAAACACTTTGCACAATAGTACAACATGTAAGAATCGATCTCGCTTCAGTTTTGTCCACTGGCTCTCTCTCACTCACACTCACACACACACACACGCACGCACGCACGCACGCACACACTCAAAAAAACTAATTCTGTATGATTTATAAGCTTGTTTCCTCATGGGGACCTCAAAAATCTCCCCACAAGGTCAAAATTTACTAGTATTACTATCCTTGTGGGACATTTGGTCCCCATAACGTGATAAATACCAGGTACACACACACACACACACACAATCTCTGTGGCGGCAGTCTCTCTCATTAATTCATACACAGTGATGCGTGTACAGCGTGATAGTCCAGTAATCACACAGACACGACTGAATTCTGTCAACAACTGCCAAAGCATCTGTCCTCAGCAGTGTGTGTGTGTGTGTGTGTGTGTGTGTGTGATTGAGTCAAACATTCACAATGTGTGTGTATGCGTGTTCTCACAGCAATACAGTGATACCGTACATTTCTTGTTATTTAGGGTTCACTGAATTTTACTTGTACTTTAGTTGATGATGTTATTTCTGGAATTATATTTCTGTATTTATTTATGGTTGGGAAACATAGTGAAGAAATCACGTTGGAGAATATACTTTTTATGTGTGTATGTATGTTTTTATTTAAAATAATTTTGTTGTTATAGGTACAAGTACTGCATACAAAGAACAATATAAATCTAACTTGAATGCTTCTCCTCAGACAGAATACAAAAGACAATATTGTTATATATTATTTCTTTATTTCAAAGTCAAACTCAGCTCTTCTAAACAATGAGAGGTGAAATTTCACAATAAGAATCAGTTTACTAACATTAGTCAACATGAACTAACAAAAAATACTTATAAGCATTTATTAATCTTAGTTAATCTTAATGTCAACATTTACTAAGAACAAAATCAAAGGTATATGTTAATATTATTATTTAAAGGACCTGCATGTGTTTCAAAGTACAAATGTAAGTCCTTTATAACTTGTGTCTTATTTAAATGTGTGTGTGTGCAGGCAGACAGGTGTCTGATAAAAGATCTACCTGGCTCTTAAATGAGGCTGACAGGGATCATTGTGTCGGTGAAAACAGAAGACGTCATGCTGTGTGAGGAATCCCAGCTATGAGGCTGTTTAAAAGCACACATTTCTCTCTCGCTGTGGTCTTCGGCTTCTGTTGTCAGTTTAGGGTTTTTTTTCATTCTGAATGGGTTTTGTGACTCCAGCTTTAAATATTTTGTTGTCTTGAGCACACAAAGCGAATCCACTCATGCCAGCGGATTAGCAGTGAAACTTCCTGCTGAAAGTCCCAACGACGAGCTGAGAGGATTCAAGCAAACAGGGTTACTCTCAAACAGCGAGCGAGAGGAGATTTAACACTCGCCCTGTTTGTGTCACTCAGAGGAGTCATTAAAAACACTAAACGGCTCTCAGGAAGCGGCCCTTCAGAAAAGAGGGCCTATTCATCCTTTATATAAAACACTCGGGCTGGAAAACACACACTCTCAACACACACACACATACACGGCGACACCAGCTGATTTGATCTGTCCCGGGACTCTGCCATATGGCTCCATTCGGCTCCAGCTGAGGCCTTTGGGTTCCTGTGTAAAACATCCCAGTGATCTGATTTACTACAAACTTCCTTTATCACTTTTATCTGTTTTGTGTGCACATATATACAGAACAAGAAGCACACGATCCACATATGAGGAGGATGCAGTTCACACAGTGGCCAGCTGAGGACATGCTTTCCTCAGGATGAGTACAGATCACCCAACAAAACACAAGCCTGGACATTCCACATGTTCCCCTGCTTAATTTATTGCAATATTTATTAATATTATTATAATGAATAATATTTAATATTTAATAACGTTAAATGTAATATTGTTTAAATAAATAGATAAAAATAAATAAATAGATAACCATGGGTGCATTTATTTATTTATTTATTCATTTATAAGAATATTATGCTTTTATATAATATAAAATGTATTTACTAATTTTGTGTTCCTGTTACATTTATAATGTAGGTGTGTTTATTTATTTATTCTCATGCATAAGTTACATTTTAACCTTTCATTTTTTTAAAGTATTTTAATAGTTGTGATTTGCATTACATTGTACATTGAATTTACTGTTAAAAACCAATTAACATTCAATTTAAAAAGAAAAATACTGTACAACATTTATTTAATTTAGTGTCGACTGAAAACAAGTGTAGGGTTTACTTTCAAATAATTTAGGCATTGCTAGTAAATTATACAAAAAGATTAAAAATGGTAAGTAACATTTTGAATTACACATGCAATTGTGAAGGAGAAAGATTAAAATAGTATTTTCTTGCATAATGTATTTCAATAATCTTTGATTTAGTTATTTTTTACAGTATACATTTACAGTTATGCATTTATTGAATGCTAAGAAATTGGTCACAGATCCAACAATATCCATAGCGTACAAAAATATCTGATATAATGAAAATGTGTTGCTTGTTGTTGAAATGTTGCTTACAAAAATGTAATTTTAACAGAATTTTATGAATCATTTGTGAAGACTTAAGTGTTTTACAGTCATGTTCATTAATGTGCATTGCCCATGCAACAAATAAGCTAAACTAAATTTAAAAGAGAGAGAGAGATGAAAATAGAAAGGAAGAGAGATGGAGGGAGATTTGTGTTCCTCGTATATCTCTAACAGGTAATGGAGAACCCCTCATATTCAGCTTTAGAGACTCTGAAGTCTACAGGACACAAAGAAGTTGAGATCTTAGACCACTCAGAAACAGGTACAGACACACGCACGCACGCACGCACACACACACACACACACACACACACACACTTTTTACCATTTACACAGGATTTTTACCCAAACACAGGCCCATTATCACAAGAGAAACAGTTCACTCAAAAATAGAAATTAATCACCCTCATGTCATTCCACATATTCTTTTTCTGTGAAACACAAAATTATAAATGTAGCAGTCCATACAGTACATATACATACCATTGAAAAGTTTGGGGTCAGCAGCACAACTGTTTTCAACAGTGATTGACCATAACTGTATATATAGTTATACGTTGGAGGGGAGAAATTCAAGATTTATGTAAATAAACTTAAAATTCAGTTTAAAAAGATTTTAATTGAAAGATTTTCTACGATCCTCTCCTTTTCTCTCTGTCTCTGCTTCTCTGTTTTTGAAGCTTTGTTAGTCTTAGTTCCTAACATTTTTAGCTTTCTCTACTACAACAAAAGCAACGCAGTGGTGCATAAAGTAATGTTATGTGTGTGTGTGTGTCATGAGGGGAGGCTGGTGTTATTCTTTTCTCTGTGCCAGATCTTTATGAGTCATATAAACACAGGCTGGTCAGAAAACTTTGATAATTGGAGAGTTACATAAATGGCTAAATCCTCTGAAAGGGATTTTTTGGTTGCTTTTGAAAGAGAGGCCCCACAGAGATCCTGCAGCATTAGCAGCTAGCTAAAGAAAACTCGCTAATTACGACCCGCTGTGGAGTTTCAGAGGAAGTTGTTTTTACAAATGAAATCCCAGTCATCTACTGCAAGAGCCAGAGATGTGTGTGTGTGTGTGTGTGTGTGTGTGTTAAATTTACTGGTCACTGCAAAGATTAAAAATTAAGAAAACAATTCATATGATATTATGTATGTATGTATTTAAATAATAATAATAATATTTTTCACTTGTTAGTACATTCTATTTAAATGTGAAGTTTGTAATGTTTTCCTATTATTCTTTTTTAATGTGCAAAAACAACTATGAGTGTGTTTAAATATTGTTAGGATCAACCAATGAGGTGTGTTTGGGGCGGGGCTATCTGTTTATCTGACCAATGGCGATGGGGGAGAGGCTGGCTTTGGAAACCTGTTTGGCAAAAGTCATTATTTAAATTTTCCCATTTTGTTATAGTTTAAAAATGCCTTTTCTTAATGGTTATGTGAACATTACAGAAAACTTCACAAGCCCAATGCAATGGCATATTTGTAACTTATTAAATGTCTAAATACATTTTGGGGCCAATATATATTTTATTTGACATAGATTATGAACATGGTATTTTAAGCATGCAATCTCTAAAATAAACCAATAACAACTACAGCACACAATCTCTAGTCTTGTAAATATGCATGAGTTTGACTTTGTCCTTTCAAACTGGATCAGGAATGTGACAAAAATATTGAAATGTAACCTTTGTCTGTAGTTAATCAGTCTTGTGTTTCTTCCCTCTTTCTCTTTCTTTCCATCCTCTTTTCTCACATTCGTCTAGTAGTGTGTGTGTGTGTGTGTGTGTGCCTCAGGCATTACGATGTGTGTGTGTGTGTGTTTCTCTCTCCAGAGACACAGTGGGTTCCAGTCAAACTTTGTGAGATTGTATTTGGTTTTACTCAATTGTTTTAACGGATTTTAGAAGACTAGATCCTATTAGTTCAGAGGACGGCCTGCGGCACTGACTCACCACAAGGCCCCTAATCTTCCATGCAAATTAAATCTTTCCCCTCCTTTGTGTAAGTGTGTGTTAACATTTCCCTATTACACGATTTGACTTATTTATGTCTGTTATTGCAGTACATGTGGCCCCTGGCATGTAAAATTGGTGTGTTTGGTTAGAAGGGCCATACATCATATTCATAGAGTAACATCTTAAATAATTATTTTTCTGATCAAAATAAACTATATTTATTCACATCAGCAGCACTAATCTCCCGTTAGATCTTTGAAAATAAATGATTCTGAAGTTTGTTCCAAATCCATATGACTTTTATTCTACTTTGAAACACAAAAAGGGGAAATTTTGTCAAAAATGTTTTCTGGAGACTTTTGTTCTAATTTGTGATCATTATTTTTAGGGTTTTCATGTGTCCTCAATTTGACTTTTGTCAATGTTTTTTTTTGTTTTTTTTTTACTATTCCTTTAAAGTTCCTTAGTGACATCATAAACCAGGAAGTGACATCATTTTGGCGGGAACACGCAAACAGCACAAACTTCAGTATTCTATGTTTTAATTGGTCAGTGTCACACTAACTATATTTCATCTTGATTGATAAAATTAACATTTCTAAAGAAAGGGTGGATATATGAAAGTGAACATGAAAAGCTGATGTCCTCATGTTGATGCTTCACTCTGTTAAACATCTTTCCGTTCATGTTCCTGGTAGATATTTTTGTGCGATTGTGTACGTAATCAATCAAGATATAATTAATGAATTATGATCTGTTAATGTGAAAGAATGAGGGAAGTTTTGCTCTGCAGTTTGGTCTGTATGTGCTTCTGTTTGCTTGTATGTTTAGTGCTGAGATGCGTGTGAATATGCGTTTGGCTTGATTCGATGAGAAACATGGGTCATTGTCTTGTTTGGTTATACAGGAATATTTAAATAAAATATGATAATTTCGCCATCATTTACCAGTGATATGTTTAGTATAATTTTTAAAATAATACTAATACTAGTATTATTATATGTTTAGTATAAGTATTAGTTTTATACTATTATAGTATATTAATATTTTGAATTAGCTTTTTGTAATATTTTTTTTCTACTTAGGCCTATAGTTTTAATTTTAGTTTTAATAATTGTGTGTGCTTTTGTAATTTTTATTAGTTTTTAATAATGTTTTAAGTATTTCTATACAGCGTTAAATTTAATAATAGATGCAATTTATTATTTTTGATTTAGTTTTAATATTTTTCTTATTTCACTTATTGTTTAGTGTCTAATTTACCCTTTCTAATTAAGATTTTCCTATTTTATTTCAGCTTTATTTCAGTTTCTGAAATCAATTTTTTACATTTAATTTTTTTTTGTATTTTATAGTTACATTTTACTATCGTGTACACATTAAATTTTAAAATATAGTAACAAGGCTATCATTTACTTACCATCTTGTTATTCCAACCCTGTATTTCTTCTGGTGAACACAAAATTAGATGTTTTACAGAATGTCCAAGCTTCTATTTTTCATGCATACAAATGAAAATAGTGATTTACGCCATTATATTTATTACTTGTAAATTATATTTTCAAGGTTGAAGCCATGTACGAAGCTTTGAGGAAAAGCACAAAATATACTGTTTCCATATAGAATAATTATTCACTGTAACCGTTCTACAAGTTCCACTTCTATGGTACTTTTTGGTCTTTTTGGAGTGTCCACTTTGTTTATATGGAAAACTGAAGCTCAGACATAATGCCAAACATCTAATAAGGAAATAAAATACAATAAAATGCCTGGAATGACATGGGGTAAGTAATATTTTCCCTTTTGTGTCAACTCAGGCTTCTGTGAATGGTTGTTGGTTTGTTTTTTTTTGGCATAATTGCATTATTTTCTGTAAATGCTCCACACATTTCTGTTTGTACTGAATTAGTGAATGAACAGATAAAAAAAAAAACAGTTGAAAATTCCAAACAAATCAATCCATCTATCCTTCAAGGATTCTTATGCAGGTAGACGTGTGTGTGTGTGTGTGCGCACGCGTGTGTGTGTGTGTGTGTGTTTGCATGTGTGCACACCTCATTTCAAGCACAATTAAGTTGAAATGAACTGGTGAAGGATCAATAACCTCAGGTTGAGCCCCAGACCCCTTCACTCTGTAGAAATGGAGCACATATGCTGATAGCGGCAGCTGATCAGCAACACATCAGGTTTACTGTCACACAGCTGCCTGAACGGGACGCCCCTCTGGGACTCACACGCTTTTGTTCCAGCCACAGTTCATCTTCAGGTGGAGCCATTTCATGCTCATCAAGGGGGCGTTAGAATTGTATCTCTTTCCAAATAGATTGATGTCTGTTCTTTTTTCCCCTCACTGACAGTGTATTTTATTGATTGCACAGTATTGCTAAATACACAACTAGTTGAGCAAATTATAGTTTTGAAGATTTTAAAATAAAATATACAGCAGATAGTTCATCTATAAATTCTTATCGAATGAGCCACCTTGGAATTATACATTGCTTACAGGTAATGAAATACAATTCAAAAGTTAGGGGTCAGTAAATATATATATTTTTTTTTAAATCATAATTTTATTCAGCAACCATGCATTAAATTAATCAAAAGTGCATGTAAAGACATTTTTAATGTTACAAAAAAAATTATATTTCAAAGAAATTATGTTCTTTTGAACTTTATTTTCAACAAACAATCCTGAAAAAAATAAATGTATCCGTTTCCACAAAAATATGAAGCAGCACAACTGTTTTCAACACTGATGATAATCAGAAATGTTTCTTGAGCAGCAAATCAGCATATTAGAATGATTTCTGAAGATCATGTGACACTGAAGACTGGAGTAATGATGCTGAATATTCAGCTTTGATCACAGAAATAAATTACATTTGAACAGATATTCACAAGGAAAACAATTATTTTAAATTGTAATAATATTTCACAATGTTGTTGCATCCTTAATAAATGCATCATTGATAAGCAAAAGAGACTTCATTTTAATAACATTTAAAATCTTTATACAGTATCACTTGCTGGAAAATTGGTTTATTATTTTAATATATTTAAGTTCTTTTTTTTTAACACAAGTGTCTTTTATCATACTGCATTTGGCATTGTTTTATTAAATCAATAAGGTGCTCAGGGCAGTGTGTTTCCTATGACACATCATGCTTTGACCTTTTGACCTTGCTAAAATCACTGCATTTGTTCACACAGTACACTATGTAGCATTATTGGTCCAACTTATAAAGTCTATGCTGTTTTTATGACCATTTTCCACTCTTACATTGTGACAGGTTGTCCGTTGGTTGACATTGTCCTGTTTTCCATGACGTAAGGCTTTACACTCAAAACGGACTTAACACATTATCAGGTTCATAGTAAAGCTAAACACATTTCTGTGTGTGTGAATGTGAGCCTATTCCCAGCACAGTACTTCCATTAACTGAATCTTCCCGTTACATTTCCACTGAGTTCAGAATTCATCCTCTTGGCTGTAATGGGGAGAGCTGTGTGAAAGAGACTCATGGGAAAATCTGCCCGGTTCCTCCACACGCGCTGCATAATGTCTGTCTGAGAGGACAATCTAGTGAATACAGCGTCACATCACAGACGCAGCCTGATGCTCACAGAAAAGCCTCCTGAGAGGACATTTCAGCTCAACATCCTGCTACACAAGCACTTTGATAGAGTTTGAGTGTCATTTTCTCTGAGATCACAGAACTAGTGCTGAGAATGAGGAACTGCAAGCTGCAGTTTTAATGAGTTCAAGCCTGATTTACTGTATTTGTTAGAATACTATATAATTTAATGAAAAATTCAGAACTGTAAGAAAAAAAAAATCAAGCAAGACACCCCCCCCCCCCTTCAGACAGTGCCCCTACTGGTCGAAGTTGGTACCACAAGCTAGAAAATATTAATTTCATTTACGTTCACTTTTAGCATATCTCAAATATGCATGGCTTTATTTTATTTTATTTTTTATATGTTTTGTGGAGTTAAAAAACAACAACAACTCATAATAGTAAAGAGCTTGCATGTAATCTGACCTGTATGGATTCTTTTCTTCACGTTTTTCATGCATTTAATGAATTCTCTCAAATCAACAGCATGGCCTGTTTTAGGAGTTGTTGAAATTATATTACACGTTTTCATTCAGACACAAGCTGTTGAAATGTTCTCTATATTGTCCTATAGTGTAAATTCCTGATAGCACAGTGCAATTTTGACAAGTATGTGATCATATAGCTGGTGAGATGCTCTCATTATCGCAGACTGCTGAAAACTCAACTACTGAAGCAATCAGTACTTTACAGGAAATGGCAGCTGTTACTTTGGCTGAGTGATTTTACCCATCTGCCAGCGGCTACAGGAGGAAATGCCTGCTTTGATCCCTCTGTGTTAGTTGCTCGCTGTTTAAATTTGTACACAGATACTTAGTGTTTGCATCAAAATTAATGTTAAATTTTGCCTGGTAGATGATAAAACATGCATGAAAAAAAAAAAAAACTAGTTACACTTATCTTTGCTTAGAAATGTCAGAGTGCAGTGTTGATTCTGGGGTTTGACTGTGAAATCATTAACAAACTGAACCAGCTAAGGTAATACCCTCAATCTGTGTGCTTGTGTGTGTGGACACCAAATTTATCCTTAAACCAGAGAAAGACCGACATAACAGAGGCAATTGTAGTAAATTGTGTTAACAGCAGAACTGAATGTGATTTGAGTATATGATCTAGTCTTCAGTTCACTTTAATAGGCCTCCTGTGGTTCAGAAGAAAAGGGAAAAGTGGGTGTGGCCTATTTCTGATAGTTTGATTGACAGGTAAAAGAAAATGAACAGCAGGGTTCTCCAGTCAAAAGAGACCATTTAGAACATGAAATGGCAACACTGAATCCTAAAACCAAAAATACAAATTAATCAGTGGTAAAAATGGCATGTCATCTGATGAAATTTTATTGAAGGAAATAATCACCTCAAGTGTTTTTCATTTTGTTTTAATGGGAATAATTCTTCCAAAAAAAAAAAAAATTTGTTTCGATCTGGAGTTTTTTCAGATAATTATTTCTGATCCGGAATTGTTTTTCATAGGACTAATTTCATTGTGTTGCAACTTGTTTCTATTGTGTTGTGGCTTTTCCGCTGTGCTATGCTAATTTTGTTGTGTTGCAGCTTGTTTCCATTGTGTTGCGCTAATTTCTTTGCATTGTGGTTTGTTTGTATTGTGTTGTGCTAATTTCGTTGTGTTGCAGCATGTTTCCGTTTTGTTGCGACTTGTTTCCGTTGTGTTGTGCAAATTTCATTGTGTTGTGGCTTGTTTCCGTTGTGTTGTGCAAATTTCATTGTGTTGCGGCTTGTTTCCATTGTGTTGTGCTAATTTAGTTGGGTTGCAACTTGTTTCCAATGTGTTGCAGCTTGTTTCCGTATCGTTGTGGCTTGTTTCCATTGAGTTGCAGCTTGTTTCCTTTGTGTTGTGACATGTTTCCATTGTGTTGTGCTAATTTTGTTGTGTTGAGCTAATTTTGTTGGGTTGCGACTTGTTTCCATTGTTTTGTGCTAATTTTGTTGTGTTGCGACTTGTTTCCATTGTGTTGAGGCTTGTTTCCATTGTTTTGTGCTAATTTAGTTGGGTTGCAAATTGTTTCCAATGTGTTGCAGCTTGTTTCCGTATCGTTGTGGCTTTTTTTCCTTTTCTTGCAGCTTGTTTCCTTTGTGTTGTGACATGTTTCCATTGTGTTGTGCTAATTTTGTTGTGTTGTGACATGTTTCCATTGTGTTGAGCTAATTTTGTTGTGTTGTGACTTGTTTCCATTGTGTTGAGCTAATTTTGTTGGGTTGTGACTTGTTTCCATTGTGTTGTGCTAATTTTGTTGGGTTGTGACTTGTTTCCATTGTGATTCGGCTTGTTTCCATTGTGTTGCGACTTGTTTCTGTTGTGTTGCAGCTTGTTTCCGTATTGTTGTGGCTTGTTTCCATTGTGTTGCAGCTTGTTTCCGTATCGTTGTGGCTTTTTTCCATTGTGTTGCAGCTTGTTTCCTTTGTGTTGTGACATGTTTCCATTGTGTTGTGCTAATTTTGTTGTGTTGTGACTTGTTTCCATTGTGTTGAGCTAATTTTGTTGGGTTGTGACTTGTTTCCATTGTGTTGTGCTAATTTTGTTGGGTTGTGACTTGTTTCCATTGTGATTCGGCTTGTTTCCATTGTGTTGCGACTTGTTTCTACTGGGCCACAGTACTAAAGAATCTTTCAGTGAACAGTTCTTAAAAATACATTTTCTCCTTTTTGTGTAGAACATTTTAATAATTGAAAGAACTTTTTTTCCCCCACAATAAAGAATCTTTTGTTCAAAGGTTCTATGGATGTTAAAGGTTCTTCATAGAACCATCAATTCCAATAAAGAACCCACACCCCCTCTGTTCTTTGTGTTTCTTGTAGACGAAATAGAAGCTCAGATATGCTGTTTTGTATTTCATTGGAGTAAAAACATATACAGGGTTGCATCAACATGAAAAGACGTAAAAAGTGACAATTTTCTTTTTAAAATGAGCCGTTGTGCAAAGACAAGCCGTGTTTTCCAAACTTTGTCAAAATGCTGCCTCTAACTCTCTGTATGTTTAGCATATAAATGGTGATTGCCTAAAGGGTTAACGTGGATGAAATGCAAACTGTTACGTGTTTAAATAGATGCCCACCTACGGAGCCCAGCCATCTCTCTGCTAGTTCATATCAGAGTCAGCGGAAAACACAGAGCAACATACAGCCCACCCAACAGGGGGTAAATTAGACCTCCGAGATGAATTATCAAACAATTACACAGTCAAGACTGAGCCAAAAAAGATGGGGTGAAAACATTCTGCTGTTCATTAGAAAGGAGGCCCATAACCGGCTTCACAATTCTTTCTTCGCCCGTCTTTGAAAACCAGAATTACAGAAAACTTTTCAATTAAAGTTGAACTTCTGCCAGATTGGAGCTCAAATTCAAAAAGGTTCAATCGGCTTTTTGATACCATACGGAGTTGGCCCTTAAGTCATCAGTGCGCACAATGCTGGGAGCGGCCATTGACTTTATAATTCTCAGCTATTTGTTGCCATCTGCCTCCGTAACTGAATTCACCCTTCCTTCCACAGTCACTTACATTCTCCTTCCTGCTCGTATTTATTTTCTTTTCAATTAAAGAGTCTGAATGTGCGACGCTAAAATTGCCAGCCCTTAATTAGCTCTTTCCGTGAAGAAGAGAGTCCGTGAATGCAATTGTTACTTTCCCAATATTGGCAGCCGTTTCATTTTGATAAAGCAGGATCCCATTTCAGGGTGAAGGCTGAATGAGGACCGCCTCCATTTACACTTTTTCGCCTTGATAAATGTGCCCCCCCCACTTCCTTTCACCAGTGATGGAATGATATTATCGATGTGTTTGAAGCCTCACGTTTCATGTGCTCTGCTGAATTGTGGGTTTGCCCTTCTGCGTAACATTCGTGTTCATGTGAGAGAGAGAGCGTGAATAACTTTTAATGTTGTACTTAGTTATCCAGACGTTATGGGAGTTTTGTTGTGTTCTTGAGCAAAGACACTTTAGTTGCTTTAGGACTTTGGTTAATTTAGGTCTTTCTATTAAGCAAGTTGACTGTCATTTGCAAGTATTTATTGAATATTTTGGTTAATTATATGGCAATAATCAGCAATATGCTTTCATACAAATAACTTTAAAACACCCTAGCACCCCTAGTGGTAAGGAAGAAAACTGGCCACATAATTCTTATTAACAGGCTCGTGTCTGTTACAACTCAATTATGGCTCGTGAGATCCACTTTCCTGCAGAGTTTAGCTCCAACTTTGATCAAACTCACCCAACTGTGATTTTCTAATGATCCTGAAGACACTGATTATCATGCTCAGGTGTGTTTGATTAAGGTTAGAACTAAACTCTGCAGGAAAGTGGATCTCGTGAGCCAGATTTGAGGATCCCTGGCCTATATGAAACAACAGATTCTGAAAAGGTCTCTTTTGGTTTGTGCCATTCCACTTCAATTGAGTGGCTAAAGAATGGCCAGTCAGTGTTGTTTGTATTCTCTTAGTTGCATTACAGGGCTGCCTACACAAAACTGCATGGGCCCAAAGGATACAAAAGCTGCTCTGGGCCCGAACGGGCTGGCCCACACTGGGCCATCATGGGATTAATGTGGACAGTCCGCTAGTGTGGCCTGCTCACAGAGAGCCTGCGGTGAGCCCAAAGCTGTAGGCCTCACCTGGGCAAGCCCGCACTGGGCCTGTTTAGGTTTGGTGTGGGCTGGCCCTAGCCCACTGTGCCCGCAAAAAGCCAGCATGGGCATGTTTGCAGGGTTGTTGCTTGGGTGTTCTGGGAGGCTGCAGGTGTATTTTGGTTGCTAAGGTATTTTGAGTTTTTAACATGTATGCTGTTGCTTGGGTGTTTTGAGAGGTTGTCAGGGCATTGTTCAATGGTTTCAAATGTGTTCTGAATGTTCCTTAGCATGTTGCTATGCTGTTGCTAAGTGGTTGCTGCAATGTTCTGAGTGTTTATATCACATTGTTGCTTGGTTGCTATGGTGTTGCTAAGGGATATCTTGAACGTTTTAGCACACTGCTATGCAGTTGCTAGGGTGTTTCAGGTGTTTGGGTGTTTAGCAGTGAGCTGCATTTTAGCACTCCATCTGATCGTATTTTGAAGCGTGACCTAGGCCTTCATCCTTTGGCTGTCTAATCTCTATAATCGTTTATTAATGCCTTGTCTCTGCGTGGCGGCCGTATGTCAGGCCATGAGCAGAATAAGGGAAATTAACTGCACCTGAATGAGAAAGCAGGGACTCCCGCTGGGACATTGACTGGGGCACAAACACCCTTTTAATAGACTTACACCTCATTTTGCCCCTAAAGCCGGCTGAAGGGTCCCTGGGGGGGAGAGAGATGGAGCATACGGATGGAGGGGAGGTGGAGGTCAGCTCCTTTTTACCTCCTGAAAACCAGCTGCAGAGGAAAACAGGCATTTGATTAGCCAGCCCTTCCCGTCCAGAAGGGGACCGTCCAGGACAATGCGGCGTTTTCCCTTTCAGAGACAACAGGGCTTTATGTCGGAGCTGTCGCTGGCAATGTGTCAAGGAAAAATACACTCCGTTCATTCAAAGAGTCGGGCCTCCGCTGACCCGACCAAATGCTCTACTTATCCGAGAAATTATCGATCTGGTAATTAGAATGAAGGCAGATTAATAATGCATAGCTGAACATCACTTTCACAAGTTTATAATGATCTATCTGAGAGCAGCAGAGACGAGGAACATAGAGGATATTGATATGAGCATCAATAAGAATTAGTAAGCATCGGAAAGAAAAATGGTAAATGAGATCTCTTTAATATCTCAATAGTTTCTCCTAGACAGCAGTGATCTTAAATAAAGAGCAAAAGGAGATTTTTGCTTTAGTAAATTTGTATAAATTGAGATTATTCTCCTGAAAAAAAAAAAAAAGTAATCTGTAATCTCATGTGTCTTCTGTAGAGTTTCAGAGGAGATTTCAAGAAGGTCCCAAACTGTGCTCAGATTTCTGCAATCATGGAATCTCTGATCTCAGTATAAATATGAATTAAATTTTCCTATGACCTGAGCTGCTGTCCACATTCATTTTATAGCTTTATATTATATATGTTAATAATAATAGCAATAATAATAATAATAATAATAATAATATATTATTATTATTATTATTTTTATTGAATTTAATATCTAATTAAATTGAGTATTTATTTATTTAGCTTGTTTGAGACAACAATGTCAATGCAAACAGTTTTACTTGTCTAAAACGTGCTCAGATTTCTGCAATTATGAAATCCCTGATCTCAATCTGAATATGGAAATATTTACAATTAATTTGATAGCTTTATATTGTATAATAATAATAATGATGATGATGATGATGATGATGATGATAATAATAAATATTTACAAATATTTTAAAACTGGACTAAAATTATTCTGTGTTCTGAAAGTGAAATATAACTTTTGTTTTCTTTTGATTTTTTAAAAATTAAATATGATCTTGACACGTTTTGTGACAGAATTCCTTGATTTTTTTTTTTTTTAGCTTTTTCATGCGTTTCAAGTAATTATTATTTACTGATATTAAGTTAATGCTTAAATGAAAGTCTCATGAGCATTGAATGAGCAAAACTTTAGTGATTATAATTTTCTTTTTGTTTAGAAGAAACCAAGCAAATTTTATAGCAGAAGTTGCTTTTTAAAAGCTCATTAATCTCATGTTTTATTTATGGGTCTACTTCATCTCAGATTTTTCTCCTACAGTTCATCAGTTTTATAAGATTTGATTGGTCTCTTGGTATTTAAAGTCTGAACTTGCTCTTCATCTCATTGCTGTCTATGTGTAACAGCTGTGATTGTAAAGAAATCCCATTTTAGACTTGTGATTTGATGTTGTTCCTTCATATTCTGGTGGCTCTTCTAATTTCGTGTTTTCCCTCTCCTCTCCAGTTCACTTCCCTGCCGTTGAGGCTTAATTATATCTAAAGAGCAAGTGTGCATCGCCGTGTTTCTTAGATGACACGGGCCCTGGTACTGCGGGGCCCCTTGGGTCCCCATCTTTGCATTTTAAGCAGAAATCTGCACAGACAGACCCTGAACTCCCGGAGTTAAACTCCCGTTTAGGTTAAGTGGTCCCCAGGCTCAAGGTTTTACTGCTAAAAGGAGAGCGTTTGGAATCTTCCGCGCTGCTATGCCATTGTAGACGGAGAAGAGTCTTTCTTTGCCTGACAACTCTTCATAATAAACTAAAAGGTTTAGTTTCAGAAAAACAAGCCCTGGTCACAATTCACCTAAAAAAAAAAAAAAAAAGTATAAATACAGTG
>NW_015626336.1:1095452-1105640 GCF_001515625.1 Sinocyclocheilus rhinocerous
TGTTAACAATTATCCCCCCCCCCACCAAAAAAATGTATTATTATTATTTTTAAATGAATGCACTTTATTTGCATTAGATATACCACAACTACTGCTATGATATATTATTATATTATATTTTCACAGTGTAGTAATGAGCTTAATTATCAAAATAATGGTATAATTCTAAATAAATACAGAAAAAATAATATTTTTTATTTATTTATTTATAGTAAAATATGATTTCCTATTGGTTTTATTTTGATTTGGACATGTTTTTGACTGGCTGTATGAGATTCACTGAAAAGCTGCATGTAGAGCTAACTAACATATTCATTAATAAAAGATGCCTCAGACAGTTTTGTAATAGTTCTATGTGCTAGATTTTTAACAATTGCAATGCATTTGACTTTTTTCCCCCATAAGCATTGGGTTATTAAGATGCTGTGTAAACCCAGCTAACAAAAATGTGTTCTAAAGAACATTTTGCTAACGTTTCAATAATTTATGAAAACTTTAGGCTATTTCTGAATGTTCTCTGAACGGTCAGGTTTTTTTTCTTCTTTTTTTTTCTTGTTATAAGAACGTTAAGGGAACATGCACACATTATGGGAATGGCATATTTGAATTTGGACATTCTGAAACAAGTAGTCACACTTAAAAAACATGCAATGTGAAAACGCTCTTTGAACGTTCTTTGTTAGCTTGGAAGTTTAAAGAATTGTGCTGTATTGATTTAGAAAAAAACAGCAGAAGTTGCATGAACTACTTTTATGACACTTACATGATGCTTTTTGGAGTTTAACAGCATGCCTAGTGTTTCCTTTTGTGCTCCACTGAAGACAGAAAGTCATGCGGGTTTGGATGACATGAGAGTGAGTAGACCTCAATGATGACCGAATTTCATTTTTGGGTTAAATATCCCTTTAAGCTCTTCTGCAAATCCCAGATTCAAGATAAATGTATTAATATTAGTGTTTACGGACAGACACTTGTGGGGTTGTGTTTTCAAACCTCAAGGGCAAAGTAAAGCTCCGAAGGGCAGTGTGACACTTTCCTTGGCCAGGTGCATCAGACATGCGGCACGGACAGCAGGGGTTTGACTGCTGCGATTGGCCAGAAACTCCGTCCGTCTGAGGCCTCGGAAACAACACACCGTCACACAGTCAGCGATAAAAGCAGTGAAGTGGATTCGAATAGTCATGTGAGTCCACCTTCCTCCCTTGAGTCCTCACCAGCAGGTTCACATTAGCGGAAATTTGTTCCACAATATTGGCGCCTCCTGTTCCTCTCCGAGGCTGGGAGCCCGCGCAGAAGGTGGAGGCAGAGATTTGGGTGATGGCCAAACGTTTCACGGCCGTTTCTTGTTTTTCGCAGCGTGTGTCGGTGACGGGTTCCCCGCTGCTCCTCCTCTCCCCGTTCAGACTCCCCGCATATCGGAACAAATGCCGGACGGAAGAAAATAAACTTATCTCATTCACATGACAACATGTTCCCCCAGGTTCTGATACGGCGCCAGTTTGAGAGTAGCAGCCGAGGTCAATTGCTCATTTCTCGCGCAGGGAGGGCGTCTATGGCGGGTAATGGTGCTTCCCTGTGTGCGGCTGAACGGAGTGGAGCAAATCTCTGCTGTTTGCCAACTGTGGGAACCTCGATCATCTATTCTGCAGCTCTGCCACTATGTGAGATAGCAAAACAAACTATTATAAAGCGCTGTATTAGATTTCCTTACAAATGGCGCACGTTCAATGGTAGTTTATTGACCATATAGCCTACAGGGAAAAACATATCCACAATATCGTCCCACTTAGAACTTTATCTCGATTCAGGTGTCTTGTTTCCCACTAGAAAAGGTAGGGAAACTGTTTTTATTTTTTTATTTATAGTTTTTTTTTTTTTGGACAGACTTTCACTTAGCAATTAACAGATAAAAAATGTAAACAACCATATACAGAACGGAGTGGAGCAAATCTCTGCTGTTTGCCAACTGTGGGAACCTCGATCATCTATTCTGCAGCTCTGCCACTATGTGAGATAGCAAAACAAACTATTATAAAGCGCTGTATTAGATTTCCTCACAAATGGCGCACGTTCAATGGTAGTTTATTGACCATATAGCCTACAGGGAAAAACATATCCACAATATCTTCCCACTTAGAACTTTATCTCGATTCAGGTGTCTTGTTCCCACTAGAAAAGGTAGGGAAACTGTCTTTATTTAAAGTTTTTTATTTTTTTTTTGGACAGACTTTCACTTAGCAATTAACAGATAAAAAATGTAAACGACCATATACAAGGTTGGGGTCAGTAAGATTATTAACGCTGCATTTATTTGATAAAAAAAATACAGTACAAATTGTGAAAAAGTATTACAATTTAAAATAGCTGTTTTCTATTTTGATATATTTTAAAATGTAATTTATTCCTGTGATGCAAAGCTGAATTTTCAACATCATTAAGCCAGTCTCTTCAGTGTCACATGCTCCTTCAGACATCAATTATATATTCTGATTTGCTTAGTAAAAACTTACTGACTCCAGAGTTTTAAACAATAATGTGTATTTCTAATGTTCAATATGACAAATATAATTTAATATTTTTAATGCAAAATATTAAAATAGGCAGTATACTCACTTATGGCTCATTTTTGTCATTTTCAATGCACTTCATGGAATCAAAATGTACTTTTATCATAAAAGACAATAGCACAGTCTTTGTTTTCCTTTAAATGTATTATTATTATTTGTATTAAAATACAACATACGTTTTTGCTTCAAAACAGGTTTTGTGATGCTGTGATTCATCTCTGAGCTGGTTGATTTTATTAAAAAATGTAGGAAAAATACTCCAGAATTAAGGCTGCTAAAAATGTGGATTGTCACTGCTGTGCCTTATATTGCAGGTCTAAATTTTAGTATTTAAAATTCAGTGTCATTAGCTAATCTTTCAGGAGTATTACACTTATCTCTCTCTTTTTTTGATAAAGGCAGTGATTCTGCAGATATGATAATTAATCAGAAATGATTATCAAGCTAAAGACCTACACTGGTGGTCACATGAAGCTCAAATTTGACCCTAAATAGCCTGTAGACCAACTCTATTGTCTCTTTCTCTCAGTTCTTTTCCAAATTATTCCCCTAATAGACCAATCTGATCACACAGGGCCTATTATCTTACTGCTTTCTGCTCCAAGCAAAAGTGGATGAAACCGAAAAGACAAGTGCAAGTCAACTAAAAAAGCAAGAAGGTCTGATGGAAAACAAAAGGGACTTAATTAAATCTCAGTTAATTGTCCCATGGGCCTCAGCTGAATCTTTCTCCGAGAAACTTTAATTGCAGGATCACAGTCTCATCTCTTTCTTTAAAGGAGTTAGGCCTAGTTCATCCAAAAATGAAACGTCTGTCTTTATTTACTAACCCTCATGTTGTTTCAATCCTGACTTTCTCTGCTGGAACACAGTCATCATAGAAAACCAAAACGTATCTCCAACTTCATCTCACTGTCAAAGCAGAGATACAGGCCTGGAAAACTCTTCCAAGTTGGCAAATATGGGTCATGTAAATGAATGAACGGAGAGCGTTTTGATTGTGATCAGGAAATCATTGTGCCCTGAGGTGTGTTTGAAAGCTCTGCTCGTCTGGATGTAATAGACAGAACATCATCCGCCTCCAGTGACCCTCACAACATCTCAGAGCCCTGGGATTCATTTCTTAACAATTAGTGCTTTCTGGACTTAAGAGGATGAAGCCTAACAGAACCCCTTAGAACCTAATCAGGATTGCAAGAGGTTTGTTAATTAAAGGCGTGTTTCTTCATTAAGGCATTAGATACAGCGGGTCGTGATTGTAGATCATGAAATCCATTGGGAAATTTTGGAACGAGTCCGCCCAGTCTGAGACGATTAAGTCTTTAGATACATGATAATGTGTTTTTTTTTTAAGAATATAGCACAGTATAGGCTAGGTGTCTTCAGTGTATTATGAGATAATTTAATAAACGGTTGTTTTGACGTATTTGGCAGAATCTCTATTGCAGTTGCAACAACTTTAGGTTGTTGGACAAATTCCTAAACTTGAGTATTCGACTTCTTGGTGTAACTCGTCCTGCACAGTTTGTGCTTCAGAAATGAATGATAGTTTCAAATCATGGTTGTTACTTTTCTGAGTTATCTGATTCAAGAATTTTGACAAAAATAGAAGTAAATTCCCATAAAATTGAATTAAAACCATATCTACACTACAGTGTTGAAAGATCATTGATATAGTATGAATTTTTAATTTTAGTTTTAAGTTTTAATTTGAATAAATAATCATACATATTTATTAATATTAATAAATACTAATTTAATATTTATTAATAAATAATACAAAGTTTTAGTAATTTTCTTGTGTGTTTTTATAATTGTTATTTTGTAATTTGTATCTTTTATAATTTAAATTTTTTATTGTCTGGGTAGTTTTTAGTTTTAGTTATTTCCGTGTCATTTTGCTTCTCAAGCAAATGTATCTTGATTTAAGAATGTTCAGATATTTCTACTGAATTTTTAATTTTTTTTTGCAGTGTAGAGACCAGAATATCAAAACTGTTAAAATCTATTTCCTAATTGTGTTTTTCCCTCACATATGTCTGAAGACAAGCCAACAATATTTCACCCAAAAATGATCATTCTGTCTTCTTTTTTGTGACGTGTGTAACACAAGGATGTATTAGGAATGAGATCAATGATGCTAAAAGCACCACATTTGAGCCTTTCACGGAAGAAAGAAAAGTTTGAAGCAACATGAGGGCGAGTATACAATGTTTTTGGGTGAACTTCTGCTTTACTAGCGATCTAAGCTAAAGTTCTGGTAGTTTATGCATCCCTAATATGACTCGCTGCTGAGCTGTAGAACTTCTGTAGTTAAGACTTCTCCACCTGAAACGCAGGATTGATCCGTCTGTCAGCAGGCACTTATTTCTTTCTGCTGTGCACACAAATTGTTAATGGTCGTCCACTCTGAACGTCAGAGAAAATGGCACATCCCTGACTTCTGCTCTCCGTCTTCCTTCTCCTTCCTCTCTGGGTTAACAGGGTTTAATTTAAATCCAAAAGGCCTGACAGCACACTTTCTGACGCTTTGGCCGGAATGTTCTGCATGGCTGTTCGGATCAAAGCTGGAGCATCTCTCGTATTGAGCTGTTGTAACCTCTGTCTGTGCTGATTAACAGCGGCGAGAGTCCTGCATAATCAGGAGCAGCATCAGGCGGAGTCACACGCACTGGTCATCAATATGGAGAAAATGCAGCGCTGTGCAGAAAACGCCTGATAATGAGCGTAAATCATAGTCGCGCGGCATTCTGAGGCATGCAAATGATTCGGGAAATGACCCAAAAGATTCATTCAGAGTGTTCATATTTGACACAATCCTCTCTATGCCTATAGAATAGCAGAATACTGATTACATATTTGTCTGCAACAGAGAAATACTCTATCCCACAATGCAGTGCGTTTCACTGAGGTCATGTGACAGCAGTCCTGCATACTTTTTTGATGCATTACTTAAACTTGAATTATTATTTGATTTATTTTAGAATAATGCTGTTTGTGTAACAATATTTCAACCAAAAATGATCATTCTGTCTTCTTTTTTGTGACGTGTGTAACACAAGGATGTATTAGGAATGAGATCAATGATGCTAAAAGCACCACATTTGAGCCTTTCACGGAAGAAAGAAAAGTTTGAAGCAACATGAGGGCGAGTATACAATGTTTTTGGGTGAACTTCTGCTTTACTAGCGATCTAAGCTAAAGTTCTGGTAGTTTATGCATCCCTAATATGACTCGCTGCTGAGCTGTAGAACTTCTGTAGTTAAGACTTCTCCACCTGAAACGCAGGATTGATCCGTCTGTCAGCAGGCACTTATTTCTTTCTGCTGTGCACACAAATTGTTAATGGTCGTCCACTCTGAACGTCAGAGAAAATGGCACATCCCTGACTTCTGCTCTCCGTCTTCCTTCTCCTTCCTCTCTGGGTTAACAGGGTTTAATTTAAATCCAAAAGGCCTGACAGCACACTTTCTGACGCTTTGGCCGGAATGTTCTGCATGGCTGTTCGGATCAAAGCTGGAGCATCTCTCGTATTGAGCTGTTGTAACCTCTGTCTGTGCTGATTAACAGCGGCGAGAGTCCTGCATAATCAGGAGCAGCATCAGGCGGAGTCACACGCACTGGTCATCAATATGGAGAAAATGCAGCGCTGTGCAGAAAACGCCTGATAATGAGCGTAAATCATAGTCGCGCGGCATTCTGAGGCATGCAAATGATTCGGGAAATGACCCAAAAGATTCATTCAGAGTGTTCATATTTGACACAATCCTCTCTATGCCTATAGAATAGCAGAATACTGATTACATATTTGTCTGCAACAGAGAAATACTCTATCCCACAATGCAGTGCGTTTCACTGAGGTCATGTGACAGCAGTCCTGCATACTTTTTTGATGCATTACTTAAATTTGAATTATTATTTGATTTATTTTAGAATAATGCTGTTTGTGTGAGAAACAGCTAAACATTTTAGAATGGCTTAATGAGTTTTTACTTTGTTTGGTTTGTTTCCCAGTATAAATATCTAAATATCTTCATATTTATTTGGGAAGCAACACAAGATCAGTGTTATTTTATTATAGTGTTTATTAATATTTTGAGTTTCCTTTATGTTTTCATTTTAATTTTACTTGAGGTTTTTAGTAATTTTATGTTGTTTTAACATTTATCAATTAATACTTTATAAATAATAATAATAATTTATAAATTAATCATTTATTTTATAAATCATATCAGTATAGTGTTACTTTAGTATTAGTTATACTGCTGTAGTATTTATTAATATTTTAAGTTTCCTTTTTAATTTTTTAATTTGAATGTAGTTTTTAGTAATTTTATTTTCTTCAAAATTGTATGTTTGTTTTTATTGGGTTTCAATTCATTCAATTCAATTCAAAGTTTTATTCATTTTAGTGCTTAAACTTAGTTTGAGGTTTTTTTTAAGTTAAGTTTTTCATTTTATTTCAACATATTTATTTTTAACATTAACTATAAGTGAAAAAAAATAAATAAATAAATGCAATAAGACAAAATAAACTTTTAATGTGCTAAAATATAGTTTTTATAAATATATAAATATATTTATATATAAATAAATAAATATAAATATATACATTTATATATTTTTTTATTATGTATAAAAAAGTTTTAGCTTTTTGTGCCCTCTATACAAAAGCAAGTGTGTAAATTTCTAATTTTTCAAACACAACCCATGTATGTCCATATAATATTGATAAATTATTTCCACGTAAACGTGATGATACCTTAAGATAACCAAGACTTGTCAAAATGAAGTGAAAGTGAAAACGGCACCAGAGCAGGATGAATGTTTGTTTTGAGGCTGCCATTAGCAAACTGCTGCAAGCTGCGTCTGTCTCAGTTTCAGCTCTCATGTTCCTGTAATGCAGCATGTAAATGCTCTTTGTATTGTATACTGTATCTCTCTGGCTTAATACAGTCTATTCAAGATTAACAAGAGCAGAACATTGAACTATAACAATAACTGGCATTTTAATTCGGTAGTGGATCAGGACTGAGCTGTAAAGCATTAGAGCACATTGATATTGTCCCCACAGGCTAATGACAGTCTGGCTGGTGTGTGTGTGTGTGTGTGTGTTGAGGTGTTGCTTTGCTCAGTTTAGGAGGTTAGAAAGGTTGTGTGAGGAGTGTGTGAGTTTAAATCTGAATCACACCAGCTGTGTTTATGACTCTGCTGCACCTGTGGAGGTCAAACACACACAGATCACTCAGGCTTAAGCAGAAGCATGCTCTGGTTTTCTGTTTGCCACTACATTTTGTGCACAATTTCACCCTCACCCATGGTAGATTTCTTTCTAGTAGTGGTTTTGTTAGTTGGTTTCAAACATCTAGTTGAAAAACTATTATTATTATTATTATTTTTGTGTATTCTGCCCTTTAAAGTAAAATTTCAGTATCATCAAATTATATTATCATGATATTTTTGGGTGAACAAGATAAAGTCAACTATATGATAAAAGTAGACTTGAGATTGTATTGTGTTATTACTGAATTTTTGGTTGACCAAAACAATGTTTTGATATTTTTGTGTTTCATGAATGTAGTGCTTCATAATTGGTTTAGTGTTTAAATTTTTGCTTAAAAGCTATTTTGATGGCAAAATGTATTGGTGTTAAATGTGTGTTAGAAAAGGAATATCCCTGGAGTAAATGCTGATATCTAGTTCATTTTTTAACTTTCCATTTTATAGCCTATATTTGTGTTCTGTAGCCTTTTAGAATATAAGGCAACGGCTTTATTCAGAAATTTCAATCATTGACATATTTAAAAAAGCTTCCTCTGAGAAAATGTAGATTTTCCATCTAACTGAAAGAGCTTATATAATTGCAACATTTACTGTATATTGCTGTAAGATTGTTAAATGATTAGGTATAATTTTTTTATTTATTGGAATTTTATTGTTATTATTTCATGTTCTATTATCTGGGTTTGCCATGAAAATATATTTTCTGAGTAAGTAAGTAAATAAATAAATAATTAAATAATCTATAGCCATTCTGATTCATTAATAAGTCAGAAAATCAGTCAGTTATATTCAGGAAAAAGCCCTGCCAGCACCTGGAAGCAGCTGTTTTCACCATCGTTTGCTAATTCATGATTAAAACATTGACACTGCACTCAGGATTAACCTGAGGAGCGTAACTGAATGTTAAAGCCCCTGGTTCAGCATTTCACATGATCAGAAGAGATGGATCAAGACAGAAGGATGTCAAATTGAATCCTCCTCTCGCTCTGCGCGCTGCTAATTGTGCCGTTTATTTGTGAAAGCCTCTGACTGCGGCCGTTTAGACAGGCTAACGATGATTCACAGTGTCAAACATCCCTTGATAATTAAAAGAAAGAAAAAAAAAACCCCTCAGTGTGATATACCAACCACGACTGACAGACTAACACATTCAAAAGTTATTGAGTGCTTTAACAGTGTGACTACAGTCTAATCACATTTGTTTTGCAGAGTTTGCATGGAAACACACTTTAGTATATTAATCAAAAGTCACTACAATACTACTGTCGTTTTGGGTAGTTGCCAAAGTGTTGCTAGGTGGTTGCTATGGTGTTTTGTGTGGTTGCCAGGTTGTTGCTATGTAGTTGGTTGTCAGGGTGATACAGTGGGTGTTAGGGGTGGTTGTCAGGGAGTCGCTATGTTTTTGCTACATTGTTCTGTGTAGTTGTCAGGGAGTTGCTAGGGTGGTTTTCAGTGTTGCTGTGTAGTTGCTTGGGTATTCTGGGTGGTTGTCAGGGTGTTGCTATGTTACTAGGGTGTTCTGTGTGCATATCAAGGTGTTGCTATGTAGTTTCTAGGGCATTCTGGGAGGTTGCCAGGTTGTTGCTATGTAGTTGGTAGGGTGTTCTGGGTGGTTGTCAGGGTGATAGTTGCTAGGGTGTTAGGAGTGGTTGTTAGGGAGTCGATATTAGGGAGTTGCTAGGGTGTTCTGGGGGGTTTTCAGAGTGTTGCTATGTAGTTGCTAGGGTGTTCTAGGTGGTTGTCAGGTTGTTGCTATGTTACTCGGATGTTCTGTGGTTATCAGGGTGTTATGGTGTTCTGGGTGCTTTTCAGAGTGTTTCTATGTAGTTGCTATGGTGTTCTGGGCAGTTGTCAGGGTGTTGCTATGTTACTAGGATGTTCTTTGGTTATCAGGGTGTTCTGGGTGCTTTTCAGAGTGTTTCTATGTAGTTGCTAGGTTGTACTGGGTAGTCGCTAGTGGCTAAGTCATATATAAGTCTGGGTGATTTTTTTAGCACATTTTTGTTATCCATATATATAATAAGATGTGGACAAAATCTTCTGCTTTCTTACTAAAAACAGTCTGCTCCCTCTGCAGAACTACCTCTCTCTCACACACACACAGACATTCTGCTTTGCTATTCCACTCAAGCCACTCTCATTCTCAGATATCAGGCCTCATTATTGTCATCACATGCCACATTTGTACTCTGTTAGGGAGCAAATGGTGATAAAATGGAGCGTGGCCTCTCTCTTAGGTGCACTTAAGCAAACTGGACTGTCTCTGAACACGCGCGCGCACGCACGCACGCACGCACGCACAGAGGGTTGTTTTTGTGAAAAGTGGGGACATCCCATA
>NW_015626336.1:1105835-1130429 GCF_001515625.1 Sinocyclocheilus rhinocerous
CATTTGTCACAAAAACGCACACACACACACACACACACACACACACACACACACACACTCACTCACTCACTCACTCACTCGTCACTCATCACACGTCTCCAGCTCTCGTTTTTACTGCTCTACTGCAGCAGAGAGACTCGTCCTGTTAGAGAAACAAACTTCTTACAATCAACATGAAATGGCAACATGTATATTTGGTATAATATATATAATATTATACCAAATATAATATAATATATAATATTATGTATTCTGTTTGGTAACTTCATACATTTTCTCTTTAGATTAATGTGCATTAATGAATTGAGCACATTTTAGCAATGTTTACTGAGAAAGTGAGTTTTGATTGCATGTTAACTTTGAGAAGTATTAACACTTACAGTATTTTCAATGACAAGATCTCTTTCACTGAGAGTTGGTGATTTGAGTTTGGTCAGTGATTTGAGGGAACACGCAGGAAGTCTTTTTGTTGTCTTTTCGTCATATTTGTTGACAAAAAAATCCATAAAACAGAATGTGATATCAGAGAGAAGATCAGTCTCTTCATGACTGTGTCGTGACAAGGTTAATTCATGTTCCTTCTTTGTTGAAAATTGTTTGACCAAGACTTTGCAAATGCATTTTAAGTTAGATTTTTAACATCCTCATTTTTTCCATTATTTAAAATCTCAGAGAAATTGGCGTTTTATGACATGACAAGGTTAATTCACATTCTCCACTGTCACAAAGGTAAAAACATTTTTTTTATTATTATTTCCATGATCCACAAATTTGTAAACTTTTTTTTGTCAATTCTCTTACTTTGCAAATGCATTTTAAGGTAGTTTTTTTACCATCCTTATTTTTTTTCATTAGATATAATATCAGATAAATTTATGTTAATTCACATTCTCCACTGTCAAAAACATAAAATCCTTAAAAAAAAACATTATTCATTTTTTATGTAAAGTATTGCATTTAGTTACAAAGTTAAATTAAACGTCTCAAACAAGTTACAAACAAAAGTTATTTCTTTTAATTATGACCATCAAAACCATTCTTACAAATGGTTTTAAAATGTGACCAAAACACATAACTTTGCAAATGCATTTTAAGTCCGTTTCTTAACATCCTTCATCTGCACCAGAAACTTGACAGTTATTTTGACAAAGCATCACTACAGTCTCTAGCAGCAGGTTGGATGTTGGAACACAAACCTCTTGAGAAAGTGTTGCATCATGTTATCAGTCGAGCTCTAGCAGCCATTGCGATGTTCAGCATATGTGTGCGTAATGATTTGAGCAGCACCTCACTAGCGCAAGCGTGTATTTAAGGCGTTGAAGAACCGTCTGCGTCTGACCCGCGTGCTGCCGAGGTCGTTTCTCTCTGTCACGCTGTATTCCTCTGGGGTTTCACATGACAAACTGCAGAAAGTTGTTTTGTCATGCTGTACCTTTATACACTGAGTTTATTTTTTCCCATCGTCAGTCGCTGTCTGCGCTGTCAACCCACAGTCTGCACCTGCTCTCACATTCCTAATTAGACTCGTTTAATTAATTATATTCAGCAGCAGAGCAACCTATAAGCGCTCTCTTGTTGTCTTCCTCTGCTCAGAGGCTTTGCAGTTTGTAACAGTTAAAGTACTGTAGGGAATATTAGTGTTCAAATAGTCTGGGAGAGCTTTCCATGCTAGAGCATGAAGTTAGCAACATCAAGATTGTGGGTTTGACTCGTAGCGAACACGTACTGGCAAAACATATATTCTGAATGCACTGTAAATCATTTGGGATAAAAGTGTCTGACAAATGAATGAATGCATTACACTAGGCTACAATCAGTATGTTACTTCCTCTTCCTGGTTATATGAAGTGAAATTGTACTTTCAGCAGGTCTTTTTACTCTTTTCAGGTCATGACATGAGTTGATTAGATATAACTTTGAAAAGAAAGTTGGTAAGCAATTCCCTATGGAAGCCCATTTCCGCCACTGAATAAAAAATAAAAAAGGTAATTGCGACTTTTTATCTCACAATTCTGACTTTTTTTTCTTAGAATTGCAAGATATAAACTCGCAATTGCGAGAAAAAAAGTCAGAATTGCACAATTTTTATATCTCGCAATTTTGACTTTATAACTCGCAATTGCGAGTTTATATCTCACAATTCTGTGGAAAAAAGTCCGAATTTTGAGATAAAAAGTCGCAATAACTTTTTTTTTTTATTATTGAGTGGCGGAAACGAGCTTCCATACAATTCTGTGAAAAAAGTCCGAATTGTGAGATAAAAAGTCGCAATAACCTTTTTTTCATTTTTTATTCAGTGGCGGAAACTGGCTTCCATACAATTATGTCACACCAGTCTGATACTAACTTAAATAAACTTTGTGCAGGGTAAATAAGATATTTAAGGATTTTTTTTAATGCTCACCAAGGCAGAATTTATTATTTTAAAATGACTGTAAAATCTGCAATATTAATAAATATTATGACAATTTAAAATAACTGTTTTCTATTGTAAAATATAATTTATTTCTGTGATGCAAAGCTGAATTTTCAGTGTCATAACTCCAGGCTTCAGCATCACGTGATTCTTCAGAAATGATTCTAATATGCTGATTTGCTGCTCAAGAAACATTATATTATTGTATTAGTGTTGAAAACAGTTGTGCTGCTTCATATTTTTTGGAAACCATGATATATATATATATATATATATATATATATATATTTATTTTTTTTCAGTATTCTTTAGAAAGTAGATTCATTTGAAATAGAAATATTTTGTAAAATTTTAAACTTTACTGCCATCTTTACTGAAAGCAAACTTGTGAATGGTTTTGGATATCTAATTGAAGCAAATGTGGGATCGGACTTAATTTTATTCATTAGGAATTGATTGCGCTTTGAAAAGTGGTTGTTAGATGCAAAAATGGACTTGAATATGAGGATGCTAAAATAATATTCAAGTAGTTTTTTAGCAATCAATTTAAATAATTCCATTCTGAAGTAAAGTCATTTCAGAGGCAAAGTAAGTTATTCTATTTATCATGGCATCTACGCTAATATTAGTCTGTTTCTCTCTTATTCCGAGGTCACCGTAGCCACCAGATCCAGTCTGTATCCAGATCAGATGGTCACTGCAGTCACCCGGATCCAGTATGTATTCAGACCAGATGGTGGATCAGCACCTAGAGAGGACCTCTACAGCCCTGAAAGACAGTGGAGACCAGGACAACTAGATGAGCCCCAGATACAGATCCCCTGTAAAGACCTTGTCTCAGACGACCACCGGGACAAGACCACAGGAACCAGATGAGTCCTCTGCACAATGTGACTGAAATTGAACTGCTGGTTTGGTCTGGCCAGAGGAGAACTGGCCCCCGACTGAGCCTGGTTTCTCCCAAGGATTTTTCTCCATTCTGTCACCGATGGAGTTTTGGTTCCTTGCCGCTGTCGCCTCTGGCTTGCTTAGTTGGGGACACTTCATTTCCAGCGATATCGTCGCCTTGATTGCACAGATACTATGTGTGTTCACTGCTGTGTGTGTGCACTTTGGATGGGATAAATGCAGAGCACTAATTCGGAGTATGGGTCACCATACTTGGCCACATGTCACGTCACTTTTTAATATTTCTGATTGTTATCATTGTTGAAAATAGTATTTGCTGCTTAATATTTTGATGAAAACCATGATATATATATATATATATATATATATATATTTATTTTTTTTCAGTATTCTTTAGAAAGTAGATTCATTTGAAATAGAAATATTTTGTAAAATTTTAAACTTTACTGCCATCTTTACTGAAAGCAAACTTGTGAATGGTTTTGGATATCTAATTGAAGCAAATGTGGGATCGGACTTAATTTTATTCATTAGGAATTGATTGCGCTTTGAAAAGTGGTTGTTAGATGCAAAAATGGACTTGAATATGAGGATGCTAAAATAATATTCAAGTAGTTTTTTAGCAATCAATTTAAATAATTCCATTCTGAAGTAAAGTCATTTCAGAGGCAAAGTAAGTTATTCTATTTATCATGGCATCTACGCTAATATTAGTCTGTTTCTCTCTTATTCCGAGGTCACCGTAGCCACCAGATCCAGTCTGTATCCAGATCAGATGGTCACTGCAGTCACCCGGATCCAGTATGTATTCAGACCAGATGGTGGATCAGCACCTAGAGAGGACCTCTACAGCCCTGAAAGACAGCGGAGACCAGGACAACTAGATGAGCCCAAGATACAGATCCAACAGCAGCATTACTCCAGTCTTCAGTGTCACATGATCCTTCAGAAATAAAAATATAATTTTTGAATAAATAAATGCAGCCTTTATGAACATAAGAAACTTATTTAAAAACATGAAAAATCTTACTGATCCCAAACTTTTGAACAGCAGTGTATATTACATTAGTTAAACTAATAATGAATAGTAACAATATTTTAAGATTAGTCATATCAATCTCAGCACTTACAAATTTTTTGCAATTAAGTTTTATTTGTTAACATTAAAATAATGCACTGCGAACAAACATTAACAAACAATGAACAATTCTATTATAATTATATTTTTACTAACGAAAGTTTAATAAATACTTTAGAAAATATATGGCTGATTATTAGTTCATGTTAGCTAATGCATTTACTTTTTAATGTTAACAAATGGTACCATTTTACATTACTGGCCCCCCGACTGAGCCTGGTTTCTGCCAAGGTTTTTTCTCCATTCTGTCACCGATGGAGTTTTGGTTCCTTGCCGCTGTCGCCTCTGGCTTGCTTAGTTGGGGACACTTCATTTCCAGCGATATTGTTGACTTGATTGCAAATGATTGCAAAGATACTATTTAAACTGAACTGATGATGACATCACTGAATTCAATGATGAACTGCCTTTAACTGAAAAATTAGTGTTTACTATTGTCATTTTGCATTATTGACACACTATTTTCCTAATTAATGCTGTTCAGTTGCTTTGACACAATCTGTATTGTTAAAAGCGCTATATAAATAAAGGTGACTTGACTTGACTTGACATGAAATATTGTGAAGTCAAACATATTTTTTTTTCCGAGTGATGTGCACTGAAGAATCCTTCACAACAAGACCAGGAATGCATATTAATAAATGAAATGGGGTCAGTTTTCATTTTATGTTGACTTTACGGGGTATGGCTATACTTTCGAAAAGTATTAGATGCATATTTAACATCCTCTGTGCATTTATACAGCTTGTTCACTAAGTTTGGTACATTTACTGTAAATGCAAATCACATGCATATTTTTTATGCCAGACATTAAACATTAAAGGATTAGTTCACCCAAAAATGAAAATTAGGCTGTGTTTTACTCACCCCCGAGGCATCCTAGGTGTATATGACTTTCTTCTTTCAGATGAATCCAGTCGGAGTTATATTAAAAATTGTCCTGGCTATTCCAAGCTCTATCATTGCAGTCAGAACAAACAGAATATTCCTTACTCTAATAGCCTCCCAGATGACATTGTTCAGTGTAAAATGAACCGGTAAAATGTCCTTCCTCTCAGCGATAGAGCCCATAAAGAGGTGGAGGCGTCTGTAATCAGGTGCACCTTCTCCACCCACCTGCTCCAGGTAAAGGACACCTGTCACACTCAGCTGCCTTCCAGCTGTCCGATCCCCCCTTAATCTGCAGGAGCAGAAAAAAAGAACCATGAAATATTCACAGCCTGATCAGCCTCGGCACAATAGAGAAGAACTGACTTCAGGCAGCAGTGTTGGACAGCAACCTATTGAGTTTCCTGCTCTCTGGCATCAGCCATATGGAGGACGGAAGCTCATGCTACATGGTCCGGGTTATCACACCCTGATCGTGACCCTGTCTGAGGTCATCTCACCTCAGTGGTAGCATGAAATCCTCAAAAAAGACATTTTAACGAGTGCATACAGGGAAATTTTATTTTTAAAGTAAGTATTTCTGCAACACTTGAAGCCTTAATACTATATAGTGCATTATAAAAAAGTTTTAATGCATTAAAGGAATAGTCCACCCAAAAATGAAAATTAGCTGGAAATGTGCTTACTCTCAGACCATCCAAGATGTAGATGAGTTTGTTTGGTCATTGGAACAGATTTAGGGAAGTTCACTTGCTCAGCAATGGATGCTCTGCAGTGAATGGGTGCCGTCAGAATGAGAGTCCAAACAGCTGATAAAAACATCACAATAATCCACAAGTAATCCACAGCACTCCAGTCCATCAGTTAATGTCTTGTAAAGCAAAATGCTGCATGTTTGTAAGAAACAAATCTATCATTAAGACATTTTAACTTAAAACTGTTGCTTCTGGCTAAAATATGAGTCCTCTATCCATAATACTGCTTTCTCCAGTGAAAAAATCACCTCATCGGAATCAGGAGAGAAATCTGCACAGATCAAGCCATTTACAAGCCAAAACAGTCTTTGTCTTTGTCTTCTCAAGATGTTAACTGATGGACTGGAGTGGTGTGGATCACGTGGATTATTGTGATGTTTTTATCAGCTGTTTGGACTCTAATTCTGACGGCACCCATTCACTGCAGAGGATCCATTGCTGAGCAAGTGATGGAATGCTACATTTCTCCAAATCTGATGAAGAAACAAACTCATCTACATCTTGGATGACCTGAGGGTAAGTACATTTTCAGCAATTTTTTATTTTTAGGTAAACTATTCCTTTAATTATGCCTTGTAATGTGCCTTAAAAGCATTGTATAATATCATGAGTAATTATAACCACAGATATAATACATTATAACATTTATCTATTCATTGTTACATCTTTAGATGAAACATGAAAACACATGACAAACTATTTCAAATGTAACAATGAATCTGCAAATATAATGCATTTTAACTTTGGCTTCAGTTATTTATGTAAATATCAAATGCATTACAATGCAAATAATGAATGCCTATATAATGCATTATACATAAAGGCTTCAAGTAAAGTGTTAGCGGTATTTCTAGCAGGAAGTGTTTATGGGTCTGAAAGTGACAGAGTTGGCGTTTGGCTGCGGGGCGCCCCTGCTCTGTTCGGTTTAATTAATAAAGGCAGTGCCAGGGGACTCCCGTGATACTGTCCGCTATGACAGGACGTGTCTCCGGTGCACTAAAGCATTAAATGACCAACCCCTGTCAGGCTAACTTCCATTGCCATCCCTGGAGACCATTCGCTTTTTGCTTCTTATTTTCTTCAGTTTCTCTCCTGAAAGAGGAGCCCTTGCTAGTTTTGTTCTCTCTTCCTTTTCACCCCTTTTTCTTTCTTAAAGAGCGCAGCTCCTGGTTCTCTGCTCGGGTTTTTCTGTGTCTGATGGCTCTAGTTTATTTCTGCTGGATTAATTGGTCCCTGAATGAATTCGGTTGACAGGGTAATTCATCATGAGTTTACTCTGACAGAGAGGGGGAGGAGAGGAGAGATATACAGGAGAAAGAGTGGGAACTGAGAGGATGGAGGTTGATAATGTGACTCTTTCTCCTGCTGTTAAACGAATAATTCACACAAAATTAAAAGTCTGTCATTATTTACCTCATAATGTTGTAATCTATATAGCTGGGGGGTTTTTTCAGGCAAGTTAGCCAGGATGTTCACACTATCCATACAAAGAAAATGAATGATGGCAGATACTGTTGAGCTCCAGAAAAGTGCAAAAAGTAGAATTCCCTCTGAAAAAGGGCTGAAATCTCATTTGCAATCATGGACAAATTGAAAAACAGTGCCTTGATGCATTATGGCTGGTTTCACATCGTTGACAGCAGATGTTTTAAGCAAACACAATGTGCCAGAATAAATATGCGATATGGAGAATGAGATTTGAGAGCTACAGTGAAGTAATAGGTTTCATTTACATATTCATCTTTGTAGGTCATGTAATAGAGTAAAAATATCCTAAATTAAAATTATCTCAATATTGGTGGGAGATTCTTCAATTAGGGAACTTTGAGATCGATTTAAAAATAAATAAATAAATAAATGTATGTATGCATATACTGTGTGTGTGTACCTTCAAACATTTTTCTATTGTGTATTTTTAATTAGTTTTATTAAGTTCTATTTTTATTATTTAATAAATGAATAAACAAACTTCCCAATTTTATTTGGCTAACAACCTAGATAACGGTGAATTTAATTTAGAAAAATATAGAAATTCTGCCAAATGAAACACATTTACAATACAAATAAAGGAAAAAAAGAGTTAAAAATATTACGATCTTTTTGTCAGAAAACTTACATTTGCACAAGTCTTACGGAAAATTAATGGAAATAGCTGTAGTTTTTTTTTAATACAAAATATAAGCGTAAACAGTGTCAGATGCTCATCAATTAATTAATGTATTTATTTATTTGCTCCAAATACGATTGGCACCTCAGTATATTGTTAGCATATCATGAAACAGTATGTAATAATAACAAACATATTCAATGTATATTTCGTAAAGTCATAAATAGATGCTTAATTTTTGTCCTTTTTAGGTTAAATTTTGGTGTTTCGCAGAAAAAATAAAAAGTTGGCTTTGGACAACATGGGAGTAAGTAAAAGACAGGATTTTAATTTCTTTAATTTCAGTGTCATGTTCCACACATTCAGAAGTCTTTAGTGTGACAGACGGGACTTGGTCACCTTAGAGTTTGCACTCCGGAGGGATCTGCACGTGTTTGGACGATTAAGGCAGTGCGTGTTTTGACACTCAGGACCCCTGACTGCCTGTCATTCTGCCCGCGGTAATCACATACGTGCATAACATTAGCCTTTAATTGCATCATGTATCACACAATAGCCATTAGGGTTAATTATTGAGTGGTGAGGGAGAAACGCTTGGCGCTGGATGGACCGGGCAGCACGTTGGCAGTGCTGGAGTCATTTAATTTACTCTCTCTCACACTCTCCTTCTCGTTTGCTGCACTGAGTGTGAACAGCTTTCACATGTGATGATTGCTCATGCTTATTTGCTCTATTTTGAAATAATTTTATGTTTTGCATCTATTTTTGCATTGCTTCTGAAGGTCCTGATCACTGAATGTTCACCATTATCTCCTGGAAGACCTTGCATCTGTAATTGTTGTACATCCATCAGGCATCTGGGACGGCCTGCTAACACCCGGCGCCACGCGGGGCCACGACTGGCCATGATGCTTCCTTAGGAGTCCCCATTATTTATTGCCAAACCCAATAGATTCTCAGTATTAAAGTGACAGCTTTGCTGTGGGGTTACGCTGAAAACGTGAAACGTCTGATTTTCTTTGTTTCCATCTCGCAATGAAAACGAGCGCATGAGATTCACTGAGAGGACGAAGTGATAACGAAATCTGCAATTATGTCGTAACGGTGGTTTATTTTAAACAAGCTGTGGATAGATGTTGTTAGCTGGCGTTCGGTGTGCACTGGGTTGTGAAACTGCGACACGTTTATGACCTGATGGGAAACTAATGCTGCTAAAATGACAATGTTTGAATCACGCATGGCTTGTTAATTCATTCGTGTTCCATTCTGAGAAATGTAAAGAAATCTACAGACATTTATTATGAGTTTAATCTACATATTTCAAGTTGTAAGCAATATTTGTAAGTAATATAATAGAGTACAAATAATCAAGATTAAATTAATCTTAATATTGGTGGGAGATTCTTCAATTAGGGGAACTTTTCAAGTCTCTATTAAAATTGTGTTTTTTGTTTGCTTGTTTTCTTATAAGGATATATTATTGTAGTTTCAAACAGTTTCCTATTGTGTATTTATATTTACATTTTTCCTTATTTGTGTTGAAAATTTGTTTATTTTGAAAGAAATGAAGAAACTATTTATTAATTTAGAAATTGTTAAGAAACTATATTCTATTTATTTATTGAAATAAATACATATTCTCAATATACCGTATATAAATGTGTTCTTTATCAACCTTCAGGGCTGATTTTAGTTGGGAAACAAGTTACAAGTACAAAAATAGAGATTTTGTGCCAAATTAAACATTTACAATACAGATGAGTGAAAAAAACAAGTAAAATAAGAAAAATGCTATATACAGTGGGTACGGAAAGTATTCAGACCCCCTTAAATTTTTCACTCTTTGTTATATGATAAACAAAAGTTTTAAATATATTTTAGATTTTTTGAATTTTTTTTTAGAATAATGAACAAAATTTTTTTGACTTTTTATAGGCTGTGTATTTTTTATTGCACTAAATATTTCATGTCAGCCATGCACTTAAATGTTGAAGGCAAAATGAATGCAACTTGATTTGTTTTTTTGTGATACGAGCGTCTGACGGTGTTGTCATTGTAACTCTAGCATCACACTGCTGAACATTAGCGGTCACATGCTTGTAAGTAACTGACCACAGCGCTAACAGATCCGCTCATTAACGGTAGTGAATGGAGGCTTGTGTTAATGCAGCAGATGCTCAGATCATTAAACTGAGTTTATAAACCCTGTAAATTAATGATGACACACTTTAACTGTAAAATCTAGTTGTCAAAAATGTATGGGTCTGCATGTTTCAAACAGTCTATATGATATGTGTGTGTGTGTGCAGCATTTGAAAAGCTCTGACAGTGGCAGGTGCTTTTATTGCCGTCCTGATGAGAGCCAATCAGCTGGCAGCTCTCTCTCGGGCTGTTGTCTCTCCCCTCCCCGAATCCCGTCATCTGGCACGCTGAAGTAACGCTCCGTTTGATTGACAGCTGCATCCAGGTTCACAGTTTACTGGTTTCAGTGATAGAGCCAGAAATGCCAATTTAGACAGGAGTGACAAAAAGTTTCCATCTAAATGGAATAATTTTACCACAGGGAATTCTCCGCTCGGGGAGGGAAGGAGTCAACAGTGGGTTTTTTCTTCTCCTAACAAGGCCTGAATTACAAACATATACGACAATTAGAGGCTGACGTGAGATGCTACACAAGGGAGCGGAGAGATAAACACCAGCTGAAAAGATGAAGCTACACAGAAAACTTCAGCTAAACACAGTTTCCCACCAAATATCACAGTTAAAGTATTTATTGATATAGCAATAAAATATTTCGATAATGTACAAAATTAAATAAAAAAAATTAATTTATATAAATTATATAAATTAAATAATATTTTTTATATATACACTATGGTGAATAGTTCTGTTAGAGTAATTTATATAAATGTATGTGTAATTATATATAATATAATTACATAATTTAGAGATATTATATCATTTATTTTATATATCATTTATATAATTTATTGTCATTTAAAAAAAACAATACTAACAATAATTGTAATGTGGTATTTTGGCTGAAACTATAGTTACCATGACAAACAATTATGTTATAGAGTCATGAAAGTATATAGTTAATGTATTCTTAAATTATGTATATATAAGACAAACCTGCATTAAACTCATAATTTCCCATGTTAGAAAAACCAATAAAAGGCCTCATCTTTTCTTTGAGGAGCTTCACCATAGAAAAAAAAAGTAGTTTAACGTTCAGATTTTGTTCATAGACAAATAAAAAAATCTCTCCTAGGGCTAGTGATTTTGTTCGAGCAGAATGAACTCACCTCAGTCAATTTAATCTTTTCTCCTTTATTCATAATCAATAATGAAGCGCCAAACAATTCTCCATAAGCCTGCAGGATTAAGAGATGGGAAAATCTCATTCCCAAAGAAATTCATTGCATCCTGTGTGAGAATTCCTGCTTAGATGTCTCCCTCTTTTGTGAGGTCTCTGCTAATTGAATTCATCCCCATTTCTCGAATATATTATTTCAGCTTTTCAGGGCCTGGAGAGGTTATACATTTTATATGCTCGGTGATCCAAATCCTAAAGAAAACATTCTCTGGTGCTCTTCCCAGCCACATTGTGATCTCTGGCGCCCTAAAATAAGTTAATTTATTTAGCTTTAAATTCCCTAATTACTTTTTTGTGAATAATCAAAATAGAATTCAGTCCATTTAGCAACGAGGAGCTTCTAAAGCCTCGAGGGGATCGTTCTCACGAGAGCCCAGAAATGCTTCTGAAAGAGATCTGAAAGTGAATTAATGCTACATTTTATTTACAGACTAACACACGGCCTGTTCTTTATTTGCACTTTATCATCAAGCTGTTATTGAGGACAGTGATATTCATACTGTCATTGTTTATGCTGTAACAATTTATGTAAATTTATAGTGTGTTCTTAGCTAATGGATGTTGCATTTGCACAGTAACTTTTGTTAGAAACCTACTGTTAGAATTAAATGTATATTTTTGGATAGATAGATAGACAGATAGATGGATGGATGGATGGATGGATGGATGGATGGTTAGATGATAGATAGATAGATAGATAGATAGATAGGTAGATGGATGGATGGATGGATAGATGATTAGATAGATAGATAGATAGATAGATAGATAGATGTTGCAAGAAATTACTGATAAATCTCGTAAAATTTCTGCAATATTACCGATATATAACTATTTTGCATAAAATGTTACTAAGCTATTTTTTATCACACTGCTATAGAGATTCAAGTATTTGAATCTTGACATAGTAAATATTTAATTGACCTGTTTTGTGGTACTAATGAGATTCCACACGGTTTCTGCGAAAAAGTTATTTAGAAATTATCTTTTAAACATTAATTGTAGTATTGGGCTCCATCATAAAACCAACTCTATATTCATATAGTAAGGATACAATCAATCCACATTTTTATTTCTATGTAAGTTTTGCTTTTAATAATAATTTTAATAAATACATTAAAGAAATTCCTTCTATACATAACATTACAAGAAGAGTTAAATCCAGCCGATTGACATGTGTTTCTTTGTGAGAAGTAATTTCTGTTTGGCAGTAATTTTGCTGAATATCTGCAGTCTCTAGACCAGTGTTTCCCAACCGGGGTGCCGCGGCACCCTGAGGTGCCGCCTGTTGAGAGCAGGGGTGCCGTGTAAAAAATCCTTTTTTAATATTATTGCCACCATTGATATGACAAATTTTTAAAATAATATTAAAAATATCTGTATGACATTATATTCTGCAGTTCTTCCCTGTTGTACCGAATATCTATACTTTTCAAATTATCATATCGAAGTTAGAAATTCAAATATTGTGACAGAATTAATGTTGTAGGGTGCCACAAGTTTGTTAAAATTTCCAAAGGGTGCCGCGACTAAAAAAAGGTTGGGAAACACTGCTCTAGACTATAGTGGCAGTAAAGTTTGGTAAGTCCAGAAAGTAAAGTGTTCAAAATAAAAATAAATAAATAAATAAGACAATGTGTTGCTTTGATTTAGAAGCTGTTAGATGCATTATGTATATATTCGAGTATTCCTGTTTGTATTCAACCTGTGTGTGTCTGTAAGTCATTTGAGTTCTCTACAGATGAAACCAGAGAGACAGGATAGATTTGATCAGAATGTATTTACAGTACAGAAATGACATTTCACACCAAATTATTAAAAAAATTATTATTTCACAAAATAACATAAATAATGAACATGTCAGTAGTTTTATAGTTTATGCATACAACAGATTTTCTTTGCTCTGCATAGGATTTGTACATACATTGAAAATGTTTTCACTATAATACTGTTTGTACAATGCAACAGCAGACTGTAAATAAAAATATACATCAACAAAAAGTCTTTGGCAAATGTGATACAAGTACATTCTCTCAACTGTAACGTATTCGATGAAAACTAAAGTTGTTTCGCCAGAACATGAACTCGAACTGGAGCGTACAGTACGTGATTATGAAAAACAATTTGCAGAATTGCACTTGTTGTAAAGCATCGAACAAAAGGGCTTTTTTTACGTTACTGAAACAGCTTGACGTTCCCAAAGCAGAGTTCTGAAAAGTAAATCATAAAGCCGATAACCAGTGACCAACCCATCTGTTGATTAATTGAACAGCTGCTAACTATTCTGTAAACACATTTGGAGGTTTAAGTGCTTCATCTGATCAGTAGTACATGTTTGTTTTCTCAAATGCTTCAAAAATTCTGAGCAAAATACTCAGCATCCAATCCGACCGAAGAGTAAGTTCACTGTTTATTCACTCAAGACATCTCATAAAGAGCACAACCCATAGTGCAAACAATAACACCGAGGGGTGAATTCACTAAACCGTGTCTGCATCTGTATTTCAGCACAAAAACCTGACCAGTGGTCAGTTGCATAAACCGCTTAGACTAGTCTTAAAAGTTAGTCATCTATTGTTTTCCCTGGTCAGAACTTTTATTGAAGTCAATTATATAAAAAGATTTGAATTGGAATTTTTGAATTTGAAAAATCTGAATCCATAGTAACAGTCTTGACATAATGACTTATGATTATGCATCTGGCTGAAATAGTGTTTGCAGTGTTTTGCACAAATCAAGTGCTAAATCTATCATACATTATTAGTGAATTCCCCCCTGAGAATCTGACATAATTTGATCTATGATAAACACATAAAAATGCATAATGAATGAAAATAATCCATGCATACTGTAGAGTTCTTCATGATACTTTTGTCATTATAAAAAACAAATAAATAACATACAAAAATGTATCTTTCACTTATCATCAAATCTGGTCTCGGTAGGACCAGGGTTGACAGTTTCTCTGTTTCTTGCCCGGTTTCATCTCTTTCTTGTTGGTATCTGATTGTTTCTCACAGAAGTGTGCTAGAGATCTTCTGCTGGCGTTGAGAGCGTGGAGAAGGCCTGTTTGCTTTGTATTTCCATGCTGAGTTTGAGTACATGCTGTATTGAGTAATAGTTTACTGTGCGATGAGTGGAGAGTCAAGTTTTGAGTTTTACTGCTCGTTTTTCGCGCAGTCCAGAGAATCTACAACCATGCGTTGGAACGGTTTTCCTTGTCCAGATGTGTTCGTTTATATAATATATGTATTCATAAATAAAGTCTAGACATTTTTGTACATTTGGATAGACATTGAAAAGTACAATCTGAAATGAAAATGCTTTTACATATTAACAATTTTCATAAAAAAAAATAAGTCCAACCGTTGATGTGATTCATTTCAGTGTCTATCCAAACAAACCAATACATATATACATGCTAGAAGCACTTTAAGTATGAATACCGATGAATGATATTAATGAGAGGACAAAATATAAAAGTATTTAAAAAAGCAGATGTTAATTCCGTTTTAAAAATCATATTTACCCTCAGTCTTTGAGATATACATTTATTGTTCGTTTATCGGTTTTTCCTCATCCTATGGAAGCCCGTTTCCGCCACTAAATAAAAAAATAAAACAAGGTGATTGCGACTTTTTATCTCACAATTCTGACTTGTGTGATATAAACTCGCAATTCTGACTTTTTTTCTCCGAATTGCGAGTTTATATCTTGCAATTCTGACTTTATAACTCGCAATTCTGAGAAAAAAAGAAAGTCAGTATTGCGATTTTATATCTCGCAATTCCGACTTTATAACTCGCGATTTTGACTTTATAACTCGCAATTCTGAGAAAAAAAGAAAGTCAGTATTGCGATTTTATATCTCGCAATTCCGACTTTATAACTCGCGATTTTGACTTTATAACTCGCAATTCTGAGAAAAAAAGAAAGTCAGTATTGCGATTTTATATCTCGCAATTCCGACTTTATAACTCGCGATTTTGACTTTATAACTCGCAATTCTGAGAAAAAAAGAAAGTCAGTATTGCGATTTTATATCTCGTAATTCCGACTTTATAACTCGCGATTTTGACTTTATAACTCGCAATTGCGAGTTTATATCTCGCAATTCTGACTTTATAACTCTCAATTTTGCCTTTATAACTCACAATTGTGTGTTATAAAGTCAGAATTGCAAGATATGAATTCGCAATTCCGAGAAAAATGTCAGAATTGCGAGTTTATAGTATTATAAACGGGCTTCCATATCGTCGAGCCCGTTGGGACTCTTGAGAATGGCTGAATTGTCATTGAGATGTTTTTGTTCCTGATTGGCCTGTTCTTCATCATGTGACCGCATGATGTCCAATCAGCTGCACTGCTCACACTGGCAGAATATGAAGTCCGAGTCCATGGGCGTGCGGCCTAATTTGGTTTCCGTGGTAACTAGTGGCGGTCATAGGCAGTGGCAGCAGTTGGGGGGGCGGAGCCTCGGGATGCACTATAATAATAATGGGAACCTGAAAGTTAATAAGAAAGGAATGTACCATTTCAATATACCACGACAATGGCTGCATATTAATATATTAAATGCATATTTGTTTTAAGTATCATATTATTATATGATATTGTTATTTTGCTTTCACAATAATTAATGCAAATTCCACCGATTACAATGATACCAATTTTTTAAATTTTTACATGTAATAAACTTCACCCAAGATGCATTACAAACCATTTAAGTTGAACTGATTATGCAAATGACTGGGAGAATATTTGAACACAATTTCAATAGTTTTATCATGTTGTTTACAGAAAACACAAATATATGTCATGTCATTTCAGTTAATATTTGGATGCTTACAACATTTAGCTTGTGCACTAAAACGTTCACTGTTACTGCATTTACATTAATTACATAATGATTATTATTGGTAAAGATTCAATGCATAACACTAGAAAAAGTCACAAATGAGAAAAGCTGTAGCAGATTCTATTGTTTTGGCTAAAATCAGAAAAATCTGTAAATGGGACTGCTAATGATTTATTATCTAGCATTAATTTCTTTTAAATCTTAAGGGACTGTTCATTAATTTCTGGCTCTCAACAGACCGTTAACCAGTTACAGTGACTACAATTTACCGCTTTCTATTATTTATTTATTTGTTTGTTTGCATTTTGAATTGTATGTATTTATTTATTTAATTTTAAAATTATATATATTAAAGTAATATTTTAAAATTAAATGTATGTAAAAAATATTTATTGCTTTTTCATTTTATTTATTTATTGTTTGTAACAAATATAATATTTTGACAGAAACTATGGTACATTTCTGTAAGAGGCAGACACTCACTCAGTATTGCTGGGTTGCTGAATCTCCAGGCTTCATTGTAGGTTGTGTACTGTGGATGGCTGTAGGGATTCCCTGAAAATTCGCTCCCTGAAATGGGACACAGACATGCATGTTAAAATAATGCACCATCCATTTGACATCACAGTTGCTGAAAATGAAAACTTTTTTGAAAAATGTCAAAACAGAGATTTGTAATGTCTGATTTCTAAAACCCACTGTGTCCTGCTGACTGACTGCACTACTGTGCTGCTTCCTTCTCCAAAGTTTCTTTCTCTATTGTGTAATTTGATTGTGCAGGAAGAAAGTCAGAGCGTCGTGCTGAACAATGTTGGTCCAACGCTGTTTCTCTTTTATGGGATAATAAAGAGGTGTTTTTATATGCGCCGGCCGCATTGAGGGCTGTCAGTAAATCTCTCTGTGAAGCAGCACGTCTGCAGAGAGTCTGCTTCTGCTGCTCTTATTACCTGGAGCGGCTAAAAATAATGCAAGATCGAACTACATTTTACGAATTAGTTTGAGCTCAGTGATCACAAAATGCCTTTCGTCTGGAAATCTGTTAGACCAGTTAATTTTTTGTCAATTGCGGTTTGATGGTCTATAGTTAAAGGCTTCCTGCATTCACACACCGGTGAAATGCTGCTTCTGTGAATGTCTGCAGGCTGCTGTAAACACTACGAGACTTCTTTTATTGAGTCAGATTGGTATCAGTGTCTGGTCACTTCATAAATGTAAGCCAGTCTAATATTTTATTATTTAAGCTTTCATCGGTTTAGAGAAGTTAGCCATTGACTTCTATAGTACGGAAAAATACTATTGTAGTCAACGGCTACCAGCAACTGTTTGATTACCAACATTCTTCAGAATATCTTCCTTTGTGTTCGGCAGAAGAAAGAAACTCATACAGATTTAAAACAAGTGGAAGGCGAGGAAATTATGAAATAATTTTTATTTGATTGTGAATGTGTCATTTCTTAATGTTAAAATACTTTGTATTGTATTCCAGTTTAATGTGCTTAGACAGCTACACTATTAAAAAGTTTGGCATTTGTAAGATTTTTAAACATTTTTGAAAGGCACCTTTTCTGCCCACCAAGGCTGCATTTATTTAATCAAAAACACAGTAAAAAATTTTAATATTGTGAAATATTATTACAATTATAAAAAAGTGTTTTCTATTTGAATATATGTTAAAATGTAATTTATCAAAGCTGAATTTTCAGCATCAATATTCAATACAGAAATTATTCTAACATGCTGATTTGCTGCTCAAGAAACATCAAGAAACGTGCTTACATTTTTGTGTGGATACTGTGATTCTTTTTTTTTTTACAGGATTCTTTGATGAATAGAAAGTTCAAAAGAGCAAAATAGAAATCTTTTGTAACATTATAAATGTCTTTACTGTCACATTTGATCAATTTAATGTGTCCTTGCTGAATAAACGTATTAATTACTAAGAGAATAAATGAAATAGTATCAGTTGGGGGTGGGTTCTCTATTTTTGTAAGATAAATGGCAGATAGGAAAATGTTTGGAAAAATGACTTTTTTTTTTTTAGGTATTTATAAAAAAAAAATCTTAATGACTAACTTTTTTTTGATGATAAATATAAACTCCAGTGCATTGTTTTTATACTGTGCCTTTAAAATAAAATTATTTTATTTTGGTGGAAAATAATGTCTTGAGCAGCTGTAGTACTTTAAAAAACTGTCATTTTAAATGTCATTGAAATTGCAAGCACCGTTTTCTGTCTCGAGATACTCACCAGGAACCATTCCAGCCAGTGTGGATGTTGGGTAGCTGCCCTGCCCGGTGGGAGGGACGTGAGGTGGATATCCAGGTAAGGTTGTGTTGGCCATATCCCGACCTGCACACATAAATCACACCAACACTCACTTTCTGTTCCATCCATAAACAATAATTCATTCAGCTGATTCTCAATAGATTGCAAATTAATTTTGAACTTCACTCTTACAAATAGAGAGAACATCCATGGAACCGTTCCATTGAACAAATGGTCCTTTATAATGGAAAAAGGGTCTTTATATTATTAAAATGTAAGAAACAAATAATTGTTCTTTTAAGAACTGTTCACTGAAAGGTGGAACCTAAAATAGTTCTTCTATGGCATCAATGCAAAACAAACTCATTCTGGTTCCTTTATTTTTAAGAGTGCTGTTGTTGAAATAATGATTTCAATCATTTAAATAATACAGAATCTGTTTTTGAGACAGAAACACAGCAGCTACATTTGCAGAACCACTGTGTATCAAAGGATTTATTCTTGTCCTTTTGGGGTCAGAACAGAGAACAGATGTAAGCAGGGTCAAACCGACCGGCCCATACCGGCCTCCGCCAAACAGTCAATGTCTCTTCTTTCTTAGCACTAAGAAGCTCCACATTCAGAGCAATAATTGGGGCTGACGCTTGGCTGTCCTACCCAACGCCGTGAAGCCTCGACCCAGCCAAGCGCTGAAGCCTGACACCCCTCACAGACTAATGTTTTTGTTCAGGAAAGGGGGGCTGGGGGAGATGTGGATGGTTTACTGGGGACGCTGGGGGAAACTTGGCCACCGGTTCAATTCTAATGAGCAGGACAGTGTCCATCATAGCTCAGCGAGTGTAATCCTGTGTGGACCAGGACGGTTTGCCAATGAGCAGAAAAAAAACAAAAAAACAAGCAGCGCAGTGCAAAGGCTAAACAGCAGCTAAAAATACACTTGAACAAGACAAAAATCTGACAAAAGCATCATACTTTTTAATTTGTTTATTTAAACCAAATATTACAAACCATTAAGGGAATAGTTCACCAAAGAAAAGCCATCAAGCCATCCAAGATGTAGATGAGTTTGTTTCTTCATTAAATTTGGAGAAATGTAGCATTATGTCTCTTGCTCACCAATGGATGCTCTGCAGTGAATGGGTGCCGTCAAAATGAGAGTCCAAACAGCTGATAAAAACATCACAATAATCCACAAGTAATCCACACCACTCCAGTCCATCGGTTAACATCTCGAGAAGCCAAAAGCTGTGTACTTGTAAGAAACAAATTCATCATTAAGATGTTTTTTACTTCAAACCGTTGCTTCAGCTAAAATATGAGTCAATAATCCATAATAACGCTTCCTTCAGAGAAAAAGTCCATCTGCTGTTGTCTCTCACATCAAAATCCATTCACATATTTCTTTAGAGCTGTTTTGGCTTGTAAACGGCGTTTGATCTGTGCAGATTTCTCTCCTGATTCAGACCAGACAACTTTTCACTGGAGAAATCAATACTATGGATTGTGGATTTTAGAAGCAACTGCTTGAAGTTAAAAACATCTTAATAATGGATCTGTTTCAGCTTTTGTCTTCTCAATATGTTAACTGATGGACTGGAGTGGTGTGGATTACTTGTGGATTGTTGTGATGTTTTTATCAGCTGTTTGGACTCTCATTCTGACGGCACCCATTCACTGCAGAGCATCCATTGGTGATGTAGTGTTAAATTTTCAGCAAATTCAGAAATTTGAAATGGACAGCTTGTTAGTGTCCATTTTTAATGTAACATTCAAATTAATTAACCACAAATGAATGTGAAATATCTTCTCCTACAGTTCATTTTCTCTTTCGAGTGCACTTGATTGAATACTTGAGTATGTTTCTGACTTACGAAATACTGAGAAATGGCATGGCTAGATTCAGTAATCTGTCTACAGGCAACAAACACGTAACGCCTATTGAATTTTCTAAACCTCTTTGCTAAAAATCAGGGTGACCTTAGAATTATCTGAAAAAGTCGAAAGGTTTGAGTGCGAACACTTGGTTCAACATCGCTGTATTAAATTTGCCATGACAGGGACACCTTAATGTTCCAACAACAAGGCTATGGGAAACGTTTGACCTCTATTTTCTACATTCAGGATGCAGCAATTTATCACCAGCCAAAAAACACGGCACCCTAATTAATTACAACTAAGCAAAGGATGTTTGGAGAGCCAAATTGCCCTAATTCCCTGGATGCACGGTGAAAGTCGTTTGTTATCAAATGTGTGCTCAAAGGTTAGTTTGCTTTTTGTGAAGATGGAATAAGCATTAATTTGTGTGACTAGGAGCGTGGTGCCCTCAGGTGCGGACACGGATAGCCAGTTTGTCAGGAAGAGAGAGAGAAAGAGAAAGAAACTACTGCTTCTTTTAAGGTGACAAATTCATTGCATTTCCCTGTAGCATTTTCATTATAACTGGAAAAAGTTCAGCAGAAGCAGTAGACCAGTGTTAAAGCTGTTTAAGTGGACAATAATTATATATTTTTACTAAATATTTTACTAAATTTTACAATATAATTTTTACTATAAATTTAATAATTACAAATCCTATAAATATATAATTATTTTTATATAATATTACATATTTGTATAATTTATCTACATTTTTTGCAGGCAGTAAGGGTTTTATATAAAGATAAACAATTATATTTTTTATCAAAGCATAGATTTTGTAGCAGGTTATTTTATTTTGTTTTATATATATACATTTTTATTTTTTTATTTGTTTTTGCAGGAAGTGCATTTTTTTATAGGACAAGCTGCGAACATAAAAGATGTGTATCTGTGAGGTATTCACAGTTCACCAAAAACCCTCATCTCGTCTGGCACCGGCTGCTTCATGAATCATTCATTTTTAATAGATTATGCAAATTCCCTTGCATAAAATCAACAAGATCAATAACTGTGGGCATTTTAATTGGGGTTGGAAAACATGGAGGGTGAGTGTAATCTGTGTTTCTTTTCCGTTAAGGAAACCATTCATCTAAACACTGGATCTCAGCCTAACCAATGGAAATCATTTAAATATTTTTGTTTTAATTCTGAATTTCTATTTGGTAAGTTTATCATGCATGTTTAAACTGGAATACCAAATACAAAACTTATGCATTGTATGTCATATGGACTATTTTAAAGGTGGTTTTGTCTTTATTTATTTTTACTTGACAGCATTCATTTTCATATATATTCTTCATAACATCTCCTTTTGTGTTCCACAAAAGAAAGAAAGTGGACTGAGTTTGGGGCTCATGAAGGTGAGTAAATGATGGCACATTAACCTGATTATTACATTCATACCTGATTAATATAAACAATACACAAATCTGATTGTGACGTGAAACTACCATGAACAGATAATGAGTCTGCCAACTACAAACCCACATTCTCTCTCTCTCTCTTTCTCTCTCTCTCTCTCTCTGTCATCAGCCAAACACACACAGCGATGGCTGTAATGGCTTTAGCGTAATTATGTGAATTTTAATAAAAGCAGTGTATATTTATCTTTGACCTGAAGACGATCGTAAAACTGTCAGTAAACTTCACACATTTCACATTAATAAATGGCAAAACAAGCACACTACGTTTTAATTAACCATCCCATCATTTATTATTAACAAGAGCGATCGAGCGAGAGAGAGAGACAGAGAAACAAATACCCCACGTTCCCTGTCTGCCATGAGCAAATGATGAATTTGTTTATGTAAATGTTAATATTTGATATCATTTTGAAGCTCAGCGCTGTGATAGAGCAGTTAAGGATCCAACGTCCTCTGTGCAACAGCTCGTTAGTCTGAAGCTGGTTTCATTACGTTCGTTATAAGACCAATATCACTACACATGAGAGTTTTAAAACTGCAGATCTAATTCATGCATGTAGATAAAACATCTCGGTTAAGTATGTAACCCCCGTTCCCTGAAGGAGGGAACGGAGACGTCACGTCGTGACCGACTAATTGGGATCTCGCTTAGAGAGACCAATCCACTTTGAGTGTAAACTAAACGAGCCAATGCTCATTGGCATGCGATAATTGCATCCAGCTGCCCACAACAAGAACACCAGTCACTGTTGTCATAGCACTACCCACTCAGTGAGATTGGATAACACTGGGAAAACGTACCCGTTCCACTTGGAACAGGAACGTTGCGGAAGCCCGAAGGAAGTTTCGGAAGCAGTTACACATATGACATCCATTTGTAACCCTCTTGGAAATGGCAGTCGGCCGGGGAAACACGGGCTCTGAGGCTATACCGTGGACTTTACACATTTGGGATCCATTTAGGTCTCTACATATGGAACCCAGCCCTCTACCGGTTCTCAAGGATTCATCGAGTGAGGGCCTGGCGCCGGACGCTCTGCCACGCCAGCTGTTTTTCTAAATTCTGCTGAGGTGAAATTCAGTGCAGTCCTGTATCGTGATACTCATCGTATCGTGGCCTCTGTATCGTGATACGTATCGTATCGTGACTTTGCTGGTGATACACAGCCCTACTGCACATCCATGCAGCCTAGCATGTATGAGAGAAGGGAGAGCAGCGATAACCCCCCAGGGTAAATGGAACAGAACCAACATAAATGTATTGCAGATATCATAAAAGTTCATTAATGTAACATTTTAGAAATTAATCTGATTCAGAAGATCGAATCCTGACTGACGAGAGGAGGAGCTGGGGATGGAGGAGGGTAATTAGCTATTGAGCAATGCGAACGCTGGTGATAATACTGAAGGCCCTTATATATGGTGCTGTGATAGGTGTCTCATCCCTATGGGTAGACATGGATCAGCTGAGAGTCAGCTGATGCGAGCTTGACTAATGTGACCTGACAGAACTGACACTACGCTTGATTATTATAACTGCACAAGGCCACAGTGTGAGAATTTGTTCATAACTAATTAGCTATTAGAGCTGAATGTGAGGGGGTGAATGGTCATGAATGGGACTGATCATGTGATCTTACCTAGAGGGTAGCTCTGTGACACGCTGACGCCCAGGTCAGAGGTCGTGCCGGAGGATAAACTGGGTTTGACTTCATCCAGGCCTGCGTTTAATGCAGGGAGGCTGTATTCACTCGCCTGCAGACCAGAGCAACATCAAGATCACATCAGCATCGCTCAACACTCTATGTACCAGACAGACTTCAGTTCCTCTGTCATTTATTGTCCTTTCCTCTTTCAAATCAAACTAACACTCACTTATTTTATGCCTCATGCCTCCTCCCCCCCCACAATGTTCTTCTTTCTTGCATTTTTAATTTTAGTTTTTTTATTTATCTACATATTTTATTACTATTACTATTTTCTCATACTTTAAGTCAATTGTTCATTTCCTGACCATATACAAATATATGTGACCCTGGAGCACAAAACCAGTCTTAAGTCGCTTGGGTATATTTTTTAGCAATAGCCAAAAAAAACATTGTATGGGTCAAAATTATTGATTTTTCTTTTATGCCAAAAATCATTAGGATATTAAGTAAAGATCATGTTCCATGAAGATATTTTGTAAATTTCTTACCGTAAATATATCAAAACTTAATTTTTGATTAGTAATATGCATTGCTAAGAACTTCATTTGGACAATTTTAAAGGCGATTTTCTCAATATTTAGATTTTTTTGCACCCTCAGATTCCAGATTTCTCGGATTTCTATTTCTCGGCCAAATATTGTCCTATCCTAACAAACCATACATCAATGGAAAGCTTATTTCATGATGTAAATATATAATAATAATAATAATAATAATAATAATAATAATAATAATAATAATAATAATAATAATAATAATAATAATAATAATAATAATAATAATAATAATAATAATAATAATAATAATAATAATAATAATAATAATAATAAT
>NW_015626336.1:1130557-1133845 GCF_001515625.1 Sinocyclocheilus rhinocerous
CCCTTATGACTGGTTTTGTGGTCCAGGGTCACATATATTAAAATCCCACAGATTTACATTGAGAGAGATACTCGAACCATATCTACAGACAAGAATATCAAAGCCTTAAGGTTGGTCTGAGTACTTGGTACTTGGTCTCAGTACCTGTTACTTTAGTATTATTTATATACTATTAATATTTAGAAGTAGCATTTATTTTTATATTTTCAATTTTCATTTAAATGTATTTATATATATTTATACATATTCTTATATGTTCAGTTTTCGTTTTCACTTAATTTTTAGGAATTTTTTATTTATTAATTTTATTTATACATTTTATTTAAGTTTAATATTTATTTATTTTAAGTATTAGTTTCACTTAACTTTTAGTTTTTCATTTTTTTGTTGTGCTTTTATCATTTTATTAGATTTTTTTATTACTATTTTGTATTTGTATTTTTTTTATCATTATTTTCAGTTAGTAATTTTAGTGCTTTTTCTCAAACTTATTTCAATCATCAGTTTTTAATTTTTTAGTTTTTTTTTTATATAATATTTATATTTGATATATTCCAGCTAAAGTTATGTTTTTAATAGTTTTTGTTAATGATAATCCTTACAACCCTTCACAACACCCTGAAATATTTGTTAGCATCCTCTTTGTCTTATAAAACAAAATCACTTCGCTACAACAAGCCATCATTTGAGGCGGTTGTGTTTCCCATTGGCAAAACCTCTTCTAGTTTTTCTAGAAAGTAAAAATTATGATATGTTGTTGTTGTTGTTATGAATTTAAATTAAGGCTTTGATTAGTTCACCTCATTTTATAAATAAGATCATTTCTGAAGTGCTGTTTTAGCCTTTGCTGAATCACTTATAGTTGCAAGGCCCTGCTTCGGAAATGACATTGATAAGATTTATGATTTTCACAACCCCCTTCCATTACAGACATGCTCCTCAGACCGTGTCAGCAGATGGGGGGGATTTTTTTTTCTTTTCTTTTTTTAAACTCTTTTGTTATTTAATGAGATGAGACTTCCGGCGTCTGCATGTTGAGAATGTCTGTCCAGAGTAAGTGTGTGTGTGTGTGTGTGTCATGGGGAGGCCCCTGACCCCAGCCATGTCTGTCTCTATCACAGATAAACTCTAATTGTGGGCTACAACTGTTTGCGGTGGCCCTGCCTGATGTTCCGCTCTTTTCGGTGGAGGCCGTGGAGCAGAACAGGCTTTTCTCATGCAGATGGAGGGGAGAGTGAAAAGGAAGAGCACATGGCTGGCAGAAGTGTGGGAGGAGAGCCTATCTCATTCAGCATCTCCAGAATGGCTTTTTAATGCCTCTAAACACAACCAAACCACTGGCTTTGCTCCAATACCTAGTCAGCTGCCTATGTAGGAAGTGTTTTAGGCATCATGGGCACACTCTGGAAATCAAAAGCTGCTCCAAAAGGTAAGATGTTTTCTTTTGGCCAAATTTGAAGACAGGCAATACCAATGCATTGCGACAAGCTCAGTGAAAATCTATAAAATATACAATTATATAATATAAAATATATAAATAATAAAATAAATAATAATGATAATAAAAAAAAAATAATAAAAAAAATAATAATAATGATGAGCTCATATCTTTATATATTTTTATCTCACTGAGCTCACATACATAAACCATTTATTCAGTACTAAAAATATTTATCAAAAAACAAATTTTGTTATAAATTGTAATTGTTAAAATTGAGTACTTCACATGAGGAGCGCTACTTGTGTCGTACAATATAAATGAAAGAAACTATAAACATGATTCAAAAAAACTAATTTTACTTTTGTGAAGTTATGTATTTAAAAATGTAACACGATATAAAAACAATGTTTGTTATGTGAAGTAAATGTTAACAAATAAAATAAAAATATGTATATATTTTTTTAAATTATACTAAAGCAACATTTCTCATTTTCATTTAATTTAACTAAAATAATTAAAATTAAAATCTAATCTAAAATTGAAATGAAATATATACTAATAAAACTGTATAGCCATATTTAAAAAACATAAATAAAAAAAAAATTATAAAACAACAAAATTAATTTTTTTTTAACTAAAATAAAAATCTCAATGATACTGAAATAAAACATGCATTTCACATGAATTGTGCTATTTCTTTATTAGTTGCAGACATGTAGAGCGTTCTAGTCACTTTTCCAATAATCTGATTCCATTGCAGTAATCATGATTCCTTAGAAGGCAGCTACTTAAGCAGGCAGTAGACAGCAAGGCAGCTCACTAGGTTGGGAACAGAGCCATTAAATAATAGCCCGATATAGAGAGAGAGAGACAAAAATAGAAAGGTGGTCTGGTTTAGGGATAGCGAAGGAGACAAAAAAAGAAAAGTGGTCTATGAAGGGAGAAAATAGTCTGATTAATATTGCTTTAAATTAAAACTGATTTTTCTAGAGCGTTCCGTTCGCCCATTTTTTCCTTCAAAGGCTTTCCGTGTTTCCTTCGTCTTTTTCCCCTCCTTTTTAATACCCTCTTTGACGGCCTTTGTGATTGCGAGTCATTTCCAATTCATTTCGGTATTGATCTTGCAGTGAAAATCAGTTTTGTAATTAGCTGCAAATTAGGCCTTCTTCTGGAGGTGAGTGCTGTCGGCCTGATTAATCGCTGGAGTAATGTCTCCCGATCGCACCCAAATTAAAATGAACTCAATTAGGCCGTTCCCTTTGGTTTATGGCTCCGACTCGCTCTTTCGGGGAGAGAAATTAATCGTCACTTGTTGTTTAGTAGTCTAATGAAAGTAAATAAAGGTTATCCATTATAATAAATCCAACACTTTTAATACGAAATTGTACATAAAGTGTTTCATATGCTGCTGTTTGTGTGTGCATGTGTTATTAATTGCTAACATTGTTGCTTTGTGAGTGTTTGGCCACATTTAGATTTTGTAAACGGCTATGAAGGAGCCGTACAGGAAATGACATAATTTCTCATGTGCAGCCGAGTGGGCGGTAGCTCATCTCGTGTTGTTTTTCCTGAGAATGTATTTTTATTTCCATCAGAAAATCAATAAATGGAGGGAGTTCTGCTCTTTGATCCTCAATGCATCACTGGAACACCAGCACTTACTGATAAACAACACGTTTATTTATACACACACAGACATAAAAGAAAAAGCATTGGAAGCACACCATAAATATTGTAGTTTGCTTAGAAATCATGCTGAACTATTTTTAGTAGTTTTTCAGACAAAGTTATCACCTTAGATATAGTAGTATATATATATATATGTATATATATATATATATATATAT
>NW_015626336.1:1134012-1138880 GCF_001515625.1 Sinocyclocheilus rhinocerous
ACCAGCACTCACTGATAAACAAACAACACGTTTATACACACACAGACATAAAAGAAAAAGCATTGGAAGCACACCATAAATATTGTAGTTTGCTTAGAAATCATGCTGAACTATTTTTAGTAGTTTTTCAGACAAAGTTATCACCTTAGATATAGTAGTATATATATATATATGTATATATATATATATATATATATTATGTATATATATATATATATATATATATATATATATATATATATACCAATATAACCAGGACATATTCAATGAATGCTATGTCTGCACGCTATGCGTGTCCTCATCTTAGCCCACCACCTCCCCAGCACCACCTGCCTAGATCCGCTACGGGAATCTTCCTCTCTCTAGCAGCAGCAGCAGCAGCATGTTTTCTTTTAATGTCATGATCTGAGCATTTAGCAGAAGCAAGTCTTCTTGCTCAGCAGCAGCAGCAGCGTAGAAGATCTAGTCTGCCAAGACCAAACCTATGCACATTCTATTTACATTAATAACGTTTTTTGTCATGACTGAACTGCAGATTTACATTTTCACAAAGACATTATTTAGTATATTAATAAGCTGTTTTTGTTACAGTGGCAGGGCTCATAATGAAAGCATCGACCACAGGGAAAAACTGGCTATAATTAACTGCTGACTAACAAACATCTACTAAAGAAACTGTCTGCCATGATTTGCACATTTTCTGTCAATTTTCACCCAAGTGTGAATCCACGAGTTCTGGCACAAAATCATAATCGATGACGTTCCCTGTTAACTCGACTGGAAAATTGACCATCAGAAGTTTATCTAGGATATCTAAAGTGTTTTATTATTATTATTATTATTATATTCCTCACTTTACACCACTGAAACAAAAATATGAGGGACAAAACGACCTGCGTTGTGAGACAAATGTACAGGCAAAAAAACAGCTAAATAAACCAGTTGTCATAAGGATATTTATAATGTCAGTTTTAAACCCTGCACGTGCTTTTAAAAAAGCTCTCACTGATTATTGCAGTTTGTAAAAACATTTTTCCTGATAAAGAAGCTCAGTTTGTGCTGAAATGATGAAATATCTGTCATTACTCAAGATCACCACGCGAGGTCTCCATCAGCACAAGTCTGTCAATCTGTTGCTATAGTAACAGCAGCCTGCTTCAGCCTCCCGTCTTACCGAAATTTCCTGGGGTTTGAATTTTGATTCGAGTTGATCCAATATTGAAAATGGTTTATTAAAAAAATCGTTTTAAATCATGTAATGCAGTGTTGTTTCTTTCAAAACCTCACATGCACATGCCCTATATTTGAGACTCATCGTGTTTGACTGTGTTTTTTTTTTTCAGGTATGATATCCGTAAATACCCCACCTTCCTGCACCTGCACGGTTACCTTTGACTATAAGGTCCCCTACTACACCACCATACTGCGTCTCTTTCTGCTGTCACACAAAGACCAGAGGCAGATGTTCCTGGTGAGTTTTGTGTGATTCACCCCACCAAAGATAAACTAAACCTAATAGTCATGTTTACGTGCACCCAAATACTCCGTTTATGATTGGATTGATGGCTCAATCAGACTGAAAACCTTTATCTAAACTCATCAAACAGTCCGATTGAGCTCAATCCGAATGAAATATCAACTGAATTGATTAAGGCACAAAAATAATAAGGAAAAAAAAAACGTTTCATACCATGTCATACGAACGTGCGTACTTTTATTTAGCTTTAAAAGCTAAAATATAAATGCCAGCTTTCTTTTTGAATATGTCATCATGGCAAAGCAACATTTTACACTAATGGTAGCTCCGGTTACATTGTGCCAAATGGATTTTGTTTAACATGAAATGAACATGTAAACAAATATGTGAATCGAATAGCAACGTTCAGGGTTCATATAAACATAACTTTCTGAATGTGAAATCAGGTTGGATTTTTTTTGGTTTTATTTATTTATTTATTTATTTATTTTTATTTATTTTTTTTACAAGAAGATAAATTAATATTTTATTCAGGAAGGATGCATTAAATTAATTAAGGTGACAGTAAAGACATTTATGTTTTGTTAATTAAATGCTTTAAAAAATTAGCACAGTTTCCGCAAAAATATTAAGCAGCATTTATTTTTAGTATTGATAATAATAAAACGTATTAATAAAACGTATTAATAATTGAGTACAAATAATAATTGACAACAACCTAGCCCCAAATCAGCATATTAGAATGATTTCTGAAAGATCATGTGACACAGAAGACTGGAGTAATGATGCTGAAAATACAGCTTTAATCACAGGAATAAATTATATTTTAAAATATATTCACATAAAAAACCGTTATTTAAAATTGTAATATTATAATTTACAAAATTACTGTTATTACTGTATTTTTGCTTGCTGAGCATAACCATTAAAAAAACTGCCACTGCCACTGTATTGTTTGTAATTATAAATAGGTCTAACATCAATATATTTCCCAGCTACAGAAGGTGACATTCACCTGCTCAGGTTTGATGTGTTCAGAAGTGGTAAAGACGTCTGGGAACGCCGGCCTCTCGAACACTCGGTCCAGGGCCTCTAACTGCTGCTGGGTGAAGGCATCGGCTCGCAGATGTTTCCTCAGGCTCTCCACGCTGCCCTGAGAATCACTGCTCTGCGCTGAACCCTCAGAACCGTCTGCAGACACAGAAAACAGCCTTCTAGACTCCAGCATTCAACAACAACTACATGCTGTAAGAATATTCTAGAACCTGAGTGAGGATCTTCTGAGCCAAATGAGTGACGGTCACGTTTCAGATCGTTTGAGTTTTCCTCAGGAGGCCTCCACTGTTTTACTCAAGTAGTTTAAACTCAAGATAGTTGATAAAATGTCCCTCATTTGCCAAAACCAAAGAAATGTCACGTTTCTAGTAATGCATTTAAAGGGGTCCTAATATGTTTTTTCACTTTTCAACTTTAGTTAGTCTGTAATGTTGCTGTTTGAGCCGTAATTATGTAAAATATGTGAAAAATAATGTGTTTGTATGAGAGCCTGTTCTAGTACACCCCCAAAACAAAATCAAGACTTTGTAAAAGAGCATAATAGGACCCCTTTAAAATGCAAGTGAACAGGGAAGGTCTTCTGGTGGGAAATGTGCAACTTATATTTTTGTTGAAGCACTTTCTTTGCTTCTGTACAAAAATGTATGTTTTTTGACCTGTAAACTTGTTTAAGTGGTTTACACTTCTAGGCAGATGAACAATCTCAATAGCAGTTATCTTTGGTCATGGGAGTTTCATTAAAACAACATTGTCTTGCGTGTTTCATGCAAAAGTTACAAGGTTTTTTGGGATTCGATGGCTGTAACAGGAGTTGGATATTGAAGGTTTACACAGACAAGGTTAATAAGTGATTTTATTACACTAGTCTAACAATGTTTTGAAGCTATGCTTTCAAAATTGCCTACTAAATGCAATTTTTACTTATTTTTATAGACTGAAGGCCAAATTTATTTGATATGGTATTGTCGTACGTCTTAATTAAATTCATTTAAAGTTGCATTTAACCAGGAATATTCCTGTAATGTACATAAACATTTATTTTTCTAGATTATTAATATGTAGACAGTATTTCTAGATTATTAATCTCTTCAGTTTAAACTCAGGCATCACTTATTATTATTATTAAAGCTGTTTGTGCAGTGATATCGGACTTAGCCTATATTCATTTGTTATGAATAATCTGAATTTATGGGTTTTGTCCTTCAAGTAAATCAAATGGGATTAATTACCTTTAATTTATGAAGTATTTAATTTAATGGATTATCTAATAATAGGTATTTACATATGCTATTTAGCATTTATAGCATTGCAATTGAATTGCCAGGAAATAAATAACTGTATCAGGACTCTTCCCATGCCATAAGTCTAATAATAGAGTAAATTAAATACTTAATGTTATGTATATGTTAATGTTATCTAAAATATTTGGTCATATCACATATCATATAATTATAGGCCTATATTAGCTTTATGTATTTACATGTGCACAATGCATTGCATGCTCATCTCTCTTGTTTTCTCCAGGCGTGTGCAACACTGATTTGATTCTCCAAAACCTCTTTACTCTGAACCTGACACACACACACACACACACACACTTGAAGAAAACCTCTGCTGTTATTGTTCAATCTCTTTACCGGTTAAACAACGCTCCACAAACAACACTTTCTCTTGGTTTTCCTCTGACCTGATTACCCTTGTGCTGAGTAAAAGATTGCCTCACACCTTCCTCTCTCTGTGTCTCTCTCTCTTCTCCTTTTCACCCTGACAAAACGCTTTAGAGCTCCTTTAAATATCTTCTCATCCCGCCTTCTCTGGAAAGTCACGTCTCCCTTACAAATCTGTCACTCTACATTCGCAGCGTATTATGTTCTCTGTGCGGCCCACAGGTGCTGTGATGTATGACATGCTCTGCCTCTATTGATTGACCCAAGAGAGAAAGAGAGAGAGAAAGATAACCTAAGAAAAATAAAAAAATCCTATTCTTCAGGCATTAAGCAAAATGATGTAAACACATTATCAAATAAATCAAATAAATGCTGTTTTTTTTCTTTTAATCAAAGAATCCTGGAAAACAAAAATGTATCTCGGCTTCCACAAAAATATAAAGCAGCTTATCTGTTTTAAATATTGATAATAATCAGAAATGTTTCTTGAGCAGCAAATCAGCATATTAGAATGATTTCTGAAGATCATGTGACACTGAAGACTGGAGTAATGATGCTGAAAATACAGCTGCGTATCACAGGAATAAATTACAGTTTACTTTGTATTCACATGGAAAAGAGTTATTTTAAATTGTAATAATATATTTCACAATATTACTGTTTTTAAT
>NW_015626336.1:1138890-1147207 GCF_001515625.1 Sinocyclocheilus rhinocerous
ATATATATATTTTTTTTTTTTTTTTGTCAGAACTATTATCTACTTTTATATTAAAAAATGATAAAAAAATATTAATAACAAGTTCTTCAAAAAAAGAAAAGTTTGATCATTTTAGATAATTTCTGTAATTTTAATGCAGTCCAATGAGTCTGTTTTTCAAAGAAAAACAGAAGGTTGCACCCAAATGAGTGATTATCACTAAACATTAAAAAAAAAAAACCTTGCTACATGAACTTTTTTTTGTTTTGTTTTATGTCCCATTTTGTTCCAGTACTCAAGAATCAGTGAGAAGAGCGACAAGGGGATAGAAAGAGAAAAAGAGCGGGATGGCTAGATGGAGTGATAGAGGCTCAGGCTGGAATGAAGTCTTGATGAGTATCCTGTCCCAGCTCATCGTGTCTATAATACTTTTCTTGATCGCACATTTTTCACTGCCGCTGAATTCAATTGATCAATCATGTCTGTCTGATGGCACCATTTCAGCTGGTTATTACCACTGCGCTTGTCACGGTGACCTTTTCTTTCTGCACTGCACGCTCTTTCACACACCACACACACACACACACACACACACACACACAGGACACTGCTCTTTCTGTGCGTGTGTGTGTGTGTGTCTACACAAGTAGATTTCTACATTTTCTAAAGCTTGCAAAACTAGGGTGTTCTGGGTGGTTGTTAATCTGTTTCTCGAGTATTTATTGGGCAATGCACTGCTATACGATTGATTGGGTGAGCTAGGCAGTTGTTAGGGTGTTGCTAGGGGGTTCTGAATGGTTTCTAGGATATTGTTATGCCATTTTTAGGGTGTTCTTGGTGGTTGTTAACCTGTTTCTGTGTGATTTCTGGGATATTTACTGGGCAATGCATTTCTATATGATTGATTGGGTGAGCTAGGCAGTTGTTAGGGTGTTGCTAGGGTGTTCGAAATAGTTGCTAAGGCATTGTTATACCATTTCTAGGGTGTTCTAGGTGGTTGTTAAACTGCTGCTATATGATTGCTAAAGGATATTTAGTGGCCAATGCATTGCTATGACTAATTGAGTGAGTTGCTATGCTGTTGCTAGGGTGTTCTGAATAGTTACTAGGGTATTATGCCAATTCTAGGGCATTCTAGGTGGTTGTTAAGCTGTTGCTATGTGATTACTAGGGTATTTAGTGGGCAATGCATTGCTATACGATTGATTGTGTGAGTTGGGGGTTGTTATGCTGTTGCTAGGGTGATCTAAATGGTTGTTAGGGCATTATGTTGTTTCTATGGTGTTCTAGGTGGTTGTTAGCCTGTTTCTGTGTGATTTCTGGGATATTTAGTGGGCAATGCATTGCTATATGATTGATTGGGTGAGCTAGGCAGTTGTTAGGGTGTTGCTAGGGTGCTCTAAATAGTTGCTAGGGCATTGTTATGCCATTTCTAGGGTGTTCTGGGTGCTTGTTAAGCTCTAAGCATAGCATAGAACCCCTAGAACACCTATGCTATGTGATTACTTGGGTATTTAGTGGGCGATGCATTGCTATATGATTAATTGGGTGAGCTAGGCAGTTGTTAGGGTGTTGCTAGGGTGTTCTAAATAGTTGCTAGGGCATTGCTATACCATTTCTAGGGTGTTCTAGGTGGCTGTTAAACTGTTGCTATATGATTGATAAAGGATATTCATAGACAATACATTGCTATGACTAATTGAGTGAGTTGCTATGCTGTTCTGAATAGTTACTAGGGTATTATGCTATTTCTAGGGTATTCTAGGTGGTTGTTAAGCTGTTGCTATGTGATTACTAGAGTATTTAGTGGGCAATGCATTGCTATACGATTGATTGTGTGAGTTGGGGGTTGTTATGCTGTTGCTAGGGTGATCTAAATAGTTGCTAGGGCATTGTTTTGGCATTTCTAGGGTGTTCTAGGTGGTTGTTAAGCTGTTAAGCTCTGAGCATAGCATATAACCCCTAGAACACCTATGCTATGTGATTACTTGGGTATTTAGTGGGCGATGCATTGCTATATGATTAATTGGGTGAGCTAGTTGGTTGTTAGGGTGTTGCTATGCTGTTACTAGTGTGCTCTTTGTAGTTGCCATAGTATTGCATTTTGTTTCTATGTTGCTCTCAGTGTTTTCCAAGGTAGTTGATCAAATTTTCTGCATTTTTTAGCCTGACATGCGGTTTGCAGTTGCTCACTAGCCGAAACTGCATCCTCAAGTCTCTGAGCAATAGTAATAGTGATGCTTGACTTAGCCATGTGTTTTCCCCCCTTCACCCTGTTAAAGCTGCATGTTTCCGAGCAGGCGCTCTGTTTGGACAGCTCCCATGGGGGTCCTTGAGGTGGAGTGGGTATTTGCTGTATCGGGCGCAGGGGCAAATGAAGTCATTAATTAGGTGCCATTAGGGAGCCTGGGCCACAAAACTGATCAATACAACTGCATTTGTCATTCACACCAGTGACAACATCTTCCCACTCACTGGATGAGCAACACGCACATGTGCGCCCATTACTGCTCTGGCTTCCTCTGTTGTTCTGGCAGGAGCGATGAACGTAACGCTTCAGCTGCTTAGAGAAAATTGACTACTGAATCCACATGTGATTCCCACTGTGACCAGGAACCAACATCATTATATTACAGCAAAATCTGTTTAAAAAAATAAATCTAAACAATATTACAAGGAATATTAGATGTAGATATAGATATTGTTTATTATATTGCAACGCTCCGAGGAAAAAAAAGGTACAAAAGCTGTCATTGGGGAGTTACCCTTTTAAAAAGGCACTAATATGTACCATTTAGTTACAAATATGTACATTTAATGTACTAAAATGCACCCTTTAGGGGTAAATAAGGTAAATATATGTGTACCTTTTGAAAGGATACTCTCCCAGTCACAGCTTTTGTACCTTTTAATCTGAGAGTGAAGCCTTCTGAAGTTATATTATGCTTTGTGAAAAGAATAAGACACAAAAATTACTGGCTGGAAATCTTGCATTCTACATCAGCTCTCGAATCTAATTTTTGTCCATGTATATTCAAGTTTGCATATGCAGAAGTGCAAATGAGATTTCGTATGACTTCAGAAGACTTTTTATTTAGTGTCCAAGTCATATAAACTACTTTTATGATACTTTAATGGAGTTCAGTCTCCATTATGGCAGTGCTTTTGTTTTTGTGTCTCATACAGGTTTGCGACACCATGCAAAATTACATAATTAGTTTTTTTTCATTAACATTTGCATTTTACTCTCTCTCTCACACTTTTTCCCTGTTTCTATTAGATTACCAAACTAGTGCGCAGTGGATCAAGTCAGTCGACGGGTATCTATCGTCATAGAATGAGGCCGTGTTTTCTCTCATTACCAGTGTTATGTAATCACATTACTTTGTTTTCAAGTAACTAATAAAGTAATGTATTACTTTTTAATTTGCAAGTTACGTTTTCAAACAAGTAATGCCAGTTACTTTGTTTTCCCATTTATTGACATTAGATACTTTTTTAGGGAGTAATGCAATATTGTAATGCATTACTTTAAAAAGTAACTTTCCCCCACACTGCCCATTAGTGCTTATGTAATGGCTTTCACCTGGAGCCTCAATGGCACCGGTTTTGAGGCGCTGGTGCACAGTTGCGATGTGTGCTGCCCTGCTGCTGTGGTATTGATCTGCGACTGAGTGGAGCGGATTCCTTTTGACGTGAGTCAGTATTAAGACTGAGGTAACGAGGGAGCGCGCTCTCTCAGAGCAGATAAGCAACTCCATAACGCCGCAGGATTCACACCCACAGGGCCTGACCCCATGGGAAAGAGAGAGAGAAACTGCTCCACAGCTTCTCTTATGGGTCCACTTCAGGACCCAGATTTGATATGACTTTCCAAGTGGCAAACCAATACAGAACCTAAACTGTTTATTGCATAAAAGTAAATTAGGACGGGGCACCGATTTGAATACTACAGACTTAAAGTACATACTTCCCAAATTTTGAGTGTGTAGTAAAACTGTACAGAGGTATAAATACACTTTCATGTACCATTTGTACTTGCATCTAAGCATCTAGAGAAACTCATTACCTTAATTAAATGTTTCGTCCTTACTTTTAGCTGAAAAACCTGTAAAGGAACTAACTTTTCCACTTCTAGTGGTTTACTGCTGGCAAAACTAGCCTAAAAAAAGCATGTACCAATGCAAAAGTTAAGCATCCATTCATGTGACATGCTGTTTACAATGTACTATAACTGAGGCATGTTAATTGTAATCTTGCATACTATTTAGGATGGTTAGTACATGTGAATTGCAGCCATCCTGTTATAATGAACATTTACATTTGCGCTTTTCTAGTTGTAAACATATTCAGTAAAGATAAATAGAAAAAACCTGATCTCTGAGGGAAAAATATCCTATGTAGAAAGAAAAAAGTGGATTTAAACAATAATACTGTGAATTAAATTGTGGAAAACTGTAGTGCATGTTCCATGATCAAATTTACCATGGCAATCATAGTTTAAATTAAAATATCAGTGTTTTTAATACTAGTTACTACAATAAAGTTGAGGTAATTTGATTTTTAAAAGCTGAAGGAAAGCCTATATTAATATTTTTAATCAGTTTCTAGTAGTAACAGAAACTGTAATAATTAAAAAAATTATTTATAAAATTTGTTGTTGGCAAAATTAGCTTTAAAAGCATGTACAGTATGGGTGCACTGTTGAAAATGCACTGGAATTATTATACCATCTGGGAATCTTTTGGTCATGCTTATTTTTATAATTAAATCATATTAATTCCAATCTCGCATACTATTTAGCATGGATAGAATGTGAATTGTAAGTCTCTTTTGTAATCAACATGCAGTAGGCAGATTTGCCGATTATAATGGGTAATGGGACTATTGTTGTTTTGTTACTTCACGTTTAGCATAAACTGTAGATATATCTAAAAAATAACAATATGCAGATAAATTATAAGCTTGCATTTCAAGAACCTCCCATATTGTGATTTTTTTGGTTCTTACTTTTATCTTTTAATAAATATCCTAGCCATAATGTTGTGACAAAAACCGTTCCGAAGTGGAATTTTACAACTAAAGATTAAATGCATTTCCCAGCATATGACAATCAGTTTAATGGTAATGAAAATAAAAACACACATTCACAATCTGAGCTATAAAGCTGTGCAGCACCAGCTCGCTCTCTCCTCTGTGGTGTCTTGGGTTGGCCGGCGTAAAACTGCTCTCATCTTTTTAATGGTCTGCTCTTATGAGACAGCTGTAAAGGGGGGTGCTGGGATGTGTGGATGTTAGATGTTAATTTGTGCCGTAATAGCTTTTCTCGGCGGAATTGCAAATTCTCTTAAATGTCACTTGCAGCATCGCGGCTCAGACAGCCAGGGTCCGTGCGGATAGCAGAGCTGCCTCTCTCTCTCTATCGCTCTCTCTCTGTATCGTGCTACTTTTAATTTGCAGTAATACAGTAGCGCTGTCAGATTAATGGCTGGTGTGACACCTGTGTCCCCGCGGCCTGCTCTCTCAGCTCCGCCGTGTACATAACGTGTGTCACAGCACATTATCTTTCTGGTCTCTGGTAATGGGCCCTGCGTCTGAGGCCGCTGCTGACTCCAGACCTACTGTAAGAACCGCGGGAGCTCTTGGCCTTTCCTGGCGTGCCGCCACAACCGGGACCCAAAAAACACTCCTTATACCACTAAGATCTGTTATATTGCATTTGACAGTGCCGCGTTTAAAAACTCGCTGTGGTTTTCAGTGCATCTTGTTTGTGTGGTGGTTTAAGACACTGTCCAAAGCAACGAGTGAAATCAAAATTGACTTTCTTAATGCACGTTCATGCATCTGTTTTCCTGATTAATTTGGGAAAATACATCACATTATTGAAGTAAAATGCACTGAAGAAAATGATTTTTCATTTAGAAAAAGATTATCGGGAGTACGTTTACTATTTCAGCCTTTCTACTTCAAACTTTCACATTTAATTCAGTATGTTACTTGCTGTTTCTTTGTAATTATTTGTGAAATGCATGAGCAATTTCTGAATGAAAATGGTTTGACAATAAATCCTAAAAATGTACAGTACATGTTAGTTCCATAATGTGAAAACTAGGATAAATTCATCACATTATAATAGTAAAATGCACTGTAAATAAAACAAGGATTCATAGAGTATGTTTTCAGACTCTCTACTTTCAAATTTCACATTTAATTCAAGGAGTTATGTGGCATTTCTTTGTAATTTTTCAAAGTTGTAAATAAAAACAAAGAGTATTGGTGTATGTTTTACTATTTCAGTTTTTCTACTTCAGAATTTAACGTTTAATTCAGTGTTACTTCCCGTTTCTTTGTTATTATTTGTAGTATACTAGCAATGTACTAGCAATTTCTGAGGGAAAATTACTGTATATTTTACTGAACATTTTACTTCCATAATGTGAAAACTAGGGGGAAAAATTCATGACATTATGAAAGTAAGTTTCATAAGTTTACTAGACAATACTATTCCAGATTTTTTATTTCAAAATTCCATGTTTAATTCAACGAGTTACTTAATTCAAGATGAATTTCTTTGTAATTATTAATGAAATCTACTTTTTGAGTGAAAATTCTTTCAAAGTAAATTTACTGTACATTTTACTTCCATAATGTAATATGTAGGAAAATGTATTATAAATATCAAAATATTTTTTGTGATTTTATTGCAATCTGATACTGGCTGTTTCTTTGTAATTATTCACTCAAAATGTCATTCACTCATTTGTTTACAGTGCATTTTACTTATAAAGTGGCAAATTTTGTTTTCGTCAACAATGCATGTTGACTTTAAACATGCAGCATTATGGGACTTTACATTCTATATTTACTAGATTTTGCTGGATTCTGGATTCCAGGTGTCTGCAGTCTGTGCTGTGTGTGTGTGTACCTACTTAACCATAACTTAACCATAACCAAGCTAAACCTGACAAAATCTCCAAAAACCTCCCTTTGGGGATGTCCTCATTTGTAAAACTGGTATAAAAATAAAGTAAACAAAGTTTTTTTTTTTTTTATTGTAAAAATGCTGAAAGTTTCTGCAGTCTTTGCTGTGTGTGTGTGTGTGTGTGTGTGTGTGTGCACTCATCACATGGCCGTTTGTGAAGTTATACATAACATACTCCTGCCCTCCTCGTCTCCTCTCTCTCTCCTCCCCCTCTTCATCCCCAACGCTTAAATCAAGAAAATGGCCACGCATCAAGAGGATCATTTGGGCCCGAGAACAACCCCGCTCCTTCGTCGAATCTGCCAGCCGCACCGTTCTCAGGCCCACCGGCCTCCGCTCACTCTAGCCCGCCGTGTGTGACGCTGTATCATTTGGGCCCGAGAACAACCCTCAAAACAGTCAATCATCTGAAAGACGCGCACACAGACACAAGCAGATCTGAAGTCTCCCATCATTCCTGCCGCCGCTGATGTCACCGCTGCGCCCTTGCAGCATCTGACAGCAAGAAAACCGATGAACCCAATGCAACACAAACGACTGCTAGCGCAACGCTCTAATCACAAGAATGACTCTTTCTGTGTGCAGCGGATCACGTGGTGCTGAATGCGGAACTCTATATGTAAATGGAAGTTGCATGGTTGGCACATGACATGCATGCTGCTATCTTTGCTTTGCTGTTAAAAGGGTCATATGATGCGATTTCAATTTTTCCTTTCTCTTTGGAGTGTTACAAGCTCTTGGTGCATAAAGAAGATCTGTAAAGTTGCAAAGACTAAAGTCTCAAATCCAAAGAGATATTCTTTATAAAAGTTAAGAGTCAACCACGCCTACCTAAAACGGCTCGTTCTAACACACCCCACATGTCTACGTCACGATGTGAGAAGATTTGCATAACGGGCTCGTTCTAACACGCCACCACATACCTAGGTCACTATCTGGGAAGATTTGCATAACAGCGCCCAAATGTTCACGCAAAGAAAGAAAGGCGTAACTTTTATTCTGGCTGTAGTATTGTTGCTGTGTAAGGCGCTGTGTGTTTCGTTGTGAAAGCGAAACTACTTTGTTTGGTCTTCCAAAAGAGGACGATATCCGTGCTGATCCATGCTGGTCGCTGAGGAAATACATCAACTTCGCGCTGTGGATCGCCAGATCGGCTTTCAACGTTTTCACCGCTCCTTCGTCGGATCCGCCGGGACCGCCGGGACCGCCGTTCTCGATCCCGCCACCTCAGCTCACTCTTGCCCGGCTTCAGCTCAGACTAAGCCGGGGCTTTCGCTCACGCTAGGCCGCTGTGTTTTTCGTTGTGAAAGCGAAACTACTTAGTTTGGTCTTCCAAAAGAGGACATGACTACAAAT